>NC_083448.1:367741-639861 GCF_020745735.1 Hemiscyllium ocellatum | reverse complement strand
CATCTATTGAATCCGCTGCACCCGATATGGCCTCCTCTATGTTGGGGAGACAGGACGTCTACTTGCAACACGTCTCAGAGAACACCTCTGGAACACCCGGACCATCAATCCAACCACCCCGTGGCTCAATACTTTAACTCCCTCCCCCTCCAACTCCACCAAGGACATGCAGGTCCTTGGACTCCTCCATCGCCAGACCTAACAACACGACGGTTGGAGGAAGACGCCTCATCTTCCGCCTGTGAACCCTCCAACCACAAGGGATGATCTCAGATTTCGTCAGTTTCTTCATTTCCCCTCTCCCCACCTTGTCTCCATCAAATACCTCGAACTCAGCACCGCCTTCCTAACCTGCATCTTCTTCCTGACCTCTCCCCCCCACCCACTCCGGCCTTTCACCCTCGCCTTGACCTCCTTCCACCTATCACATCTCCATCGCCCCTCCCCCAAGTCCCTCCTCCCTACCTTTTATCTTAGCCTGCTGGACACACTTTCCTTATTCCTAAAGACCGACTTATGCCGGAAACGTCGAATCTCCTGTTCCTTTGATACTACCTGACCTGCTGCGCTTTTCCAGCAACATATTTTCAACTCTGATCTCCAGCATCTGCAGACCTCACTTTTTCCTCGAAGCGTTTTAAGTTTTCTGACAGTCATTTTCGACATGTCTTCGCTGTAATTGCGAGTGGATTGGTTTCTGGATGTGTTTTCGCTCCTAATTGGGTGTGTTGCTGAGAAATCGGCGGATTATGTTCATTGGGTACTTGTTCTTTTGAAGACACTGTTTACACGCTGAAGGGATTCTATGATTACCTCACAGTGGACATGCAGTATAGAATCATAAAGTCACAGAGATGTACACGCAAACAGATTCTTGGTTCTAACGCCTCCATGCCCACTCGAATACTATTTGCCAGTCTTGGGTCATACTCCTTTCAGCCCTTTCTATTCATATTCCCATCCAGATACCTTTTAAAATTTGCAATTGAAACAGCATCCAACACTTCATGTGGCAAATAATTCCATGCACGCACCATTCTCTGAGTGAAAACTTTGCCCCTTAGCTCCTTTCTATTTTTCCCCTCGCACCTGAACGCTATGCCCTCTCGTTCTGCACTCCTCCATTCCAGTGAAAAGATTTTGTCCATTTACTCTCTCTATGCCACTCATGATTTTAAAAAAAGGTCCAGATGGTCACCCCTCGTCCTTCCATGTATCAGGAAAAGCAGCCCAAGCTTATTCAACCTCACCCTGTAACTCAAATCCTCCAACTCTGGCAATGTCCTTATGAATCTCTTTTGAAACCTTTCAAGTATCAAAACATTCTTTATATCAGAAAGGGACCAGAATGGCACACAATATTCCAAAACTGAATTAACCAATGTCATGTACAGCTGGAACAGGACCTCCCAAAACCTATACTAAATACTCTGACCAATAAAGAAATCACAACAAACGCCTTGTTCAGCACCCAATTTACAAGCGACTCTAATTTCAATGAACAATGAACCTGCATTCCAAAGTCTCTTTATTCAGCAACACTTTCTAAGAATTAAACATTAAGTGTATTTGTCATGCTTTGATTTATTTTTCGAACATGCAGCAACTGGCATTTATATAAATTTAAAGTTACATCAGCCACTCAACAGCCCATTGGCCCATCTCAGCCCGATCCCCCTGTAATCTGAGGTAACATTCTTCATTGTCCGCTACACCTCCAATTTCAGTGTCATCGGCAAACTTAGTAACAGTACCTCTGATGTTCTCATCCAAATCATTTCTATAAATGATGAAAAGTATAGGATCCTTGAGACGATCCTTGATCCGTAACTGATCCTTGTGGCACTACACTAGTCACAGGCCTCCAATCTGAAAAGCAACACTCTCTACCAGTTCTTTATCTAAATGGTTAGTTCTCCTTGTATTTCATGATAGCTAACCTTAATTGCCAGTACCCCATGACGAACCCTGTCGAAAGATTTACTGAAGTCCAAAATGATCACGTCCACCATTCTGCCCTCATCAATCATCTTTGTCCCTTCTTCAAAAAATCAAGTTCCTCAGACATGAGTTCCCACCCACAAAGCCATGTGGGTGATTCTTTATAAGTCCTTTCTTTTCCAAATACTGGAAATCTGTTCCCTCAGTATTACCTCCAAAAACTTACCCATCACCGACATCAGGTATATTGTTCCCTGATTTGTCCTCACCAGCTTTCTTAAATACTTGTACCACGCTATCCAACTCCAATCTTCTGGCATCCATCAAGAAACTATAGATGACAAAAAATATCTCAGCAAGAGTCCCAGCAACCACTTCCCCTGTAATTTGATCATGATTGCTCCTATGGAGGGAATTCCAGCGACATTGAGAGAATGCTGATGTATTTCAGAGTCAGGATGGATGAGTTGTTGTGGAGAAATGAAATATTGTGGTCCTCGCTTTCGAAGCAGACCTATGAGGATTTTTGGTGAATTTCTGGAATGAATCTTGAAGATATTAGACACTGTTGCTGATAAATTTTGGTTGTGGATGAGGTGCATACTTGTGTATCTAATACCCATCGATCCACTTACTTATTCCTGAATGGTGTTGAGCCTAAATTGTGTATTTGAATTTGAACCTGTTATGGACCATGTCAGGATACATCGCAATATTTCACGAAGTTAACCAATACCATCGCTTTTCGAATTATTTTCACGATATCTGTCGTGAATATTTCACAAGTGTCACATCTGGTCTAATCCCTCTGTTTTATACAAAACAAAATTCCTTACAGAGTACGAAATGAAACACAAACAAACGAGAACGCAATGCAGAATGACTTAACCTATCCGAAATCCCAACAGACTACTTCAACTTAATACTTTTTCTTCCCTCAGATCGGTGCAGTATTCCGAATAAGCTAAAATCAAACACAGAGGATTGCCGGGGAGAGATGGCAGAGTGATTCAGCATAGAACACCTTATTTCATGTCACCGTTCCTTTAACCTGCAGCCACGCAAATCTGACTGCTTTCAAAAATCAAACCAGATAGAAGAAAAGCTGATCTGAGAGGACTGGCTGCTCCGCTTTCCATGCACAAGTGATTTTCTTTACACTTGAAAGCCTTTCCTTCTGAGGCAGCATCTATTAGCTATAATCAAATTTAACCTAAAACCTATCCAGACTTGACATTGCGGACCTCTGCCAATACGATCTTTCCGAAACAAAACCCAAGGACAACTTAACCTTGTTAAAGGAGTAGCATCATCACAGCTCCTCCCTGATAAAAACGATACAACAATATCAGAAGATGGCTTCATTTTAAAACACATTAATCTTTAATTCTCATTGCACTGCAGCATTTGTATACATGACATTGACTTCAAACATGCAAACATGCACACTAAATTCGATTGCAATCTGCTATACTCTTGTCATCGAAGTCTCATTGTCATCCAAGTCTCGGAATCACGTCGCCACTCACGTTTTTTAGTCCTCCACATGCACAATCTTCAAATTGAGTGACTGTAATGACAAGCTCCAACTAACCAGTATGGAATGTTTGTCTTTATGTTTCTCCACAAAATTCAATGAGTTATTATTCGTGTATATGATTGTCTCAGATACATTACAGGTAGCATAAACATTTAAAAACTTATAATGCCAACCCCAAGCTCAAAGTCTCCTTCTCAACTGTCGAATATTCCTGCGGATGAATGTTCAACTTCTTTAGAAATGCCTGATAGGTCTTTTCTTTTTCTCGTTGTCTTCTGGCGTGAACACTGCACTGAATCCCACAACACTCGCATCAATAGCTACCTTGAATGGCTTTGAATTAATTTGTCTGGCTCAAACTGAGGCAGAGGTTAACACACCTTTTAGGCTGTCGAATGCCGTCTGACAGTCCGCTTTTCGCTGAAGCCTATTGCCTTTCTTTTGCAATTCAGTGTGTGGAGCAGCCACACTGCTAACATTTGATATAAATTTTCAATGAAATCCAATCAGTTTCACTGCTCAATGGGATGGAAAATCTCCCGTTTTTACCTAGGTGAAAACCAAGCCTAAATAACGAAGTCAATCGAACAATTTTGATAAATGTTACAAATGATTCTTCCATGTCGGAAGGAAAGTTACCACATCATGTATATGTATGAGGCACAATTTGGTAATCCAGAAACGATCTTTTTGGTTAATCCCTGAAATATGTCAGGCACATTATTTGGTACCAAATAGCATGACTTTGAATCGATATAGAAAATTCAACATTACAAAAGCTGAAACTTTCTTCAGTATTTTGGAAAAGGTACTTGTCACTGTCCTTTGAGTAAGTCCAGTTGAGAAATATGTTTGTCCAACCTTTTCAAACACAGAGTCGGATATCTAACAGTCTTCGTAACTACATTTACTTTGCAATCGCTCATTCATTACAGTCAGATACCATCTGATTTCGACACTATTAATATGGATGTGTTCCAATCACTTTAATTCAATTGGATTATTCTGTCTTGGAGGATGAGTTCGATCTCCTGTGCCATATTGAGTGAGTTATGATGAATTGGAACATTATCTCCTACATGTACACCATGCATAATCAGGTTAGTACATCCAATCTTATTTCAACATCTACCTATTCGACACCATGTGCTCTTGAAGGGCAAATCGATTTTTTTCTCTGGAAAGTAACTTATTATTTTATCCTAATTTTTGACATCTTCCTTATTGCCCAATTTAATGTGAGGTATAGAACACAGAACATAGAACAGTACAGCACAATACAGGGTTTTCGGTCATCGATGTTATGACAACCTTTTCTCCTACAAGCAGATCAAACTAACTTACATACGCTTCATTGTACTTACTTCCATGTGCCTATCCAAGAGTCGATAAATATCCCTAATGTATCTTACACAAAGAATACAACTAGTAGTGGATTCAATACACCCACCACTCCTTGTGTAAAGAACCTACATCTGACATCTCCCGTAAGCATCTCTGCAATTACCTTAAGTTATGTCCCCCAGTGATCGACATTTCCGCCCGGAGAAGGAAACCACTGACTGTCAGTTTTATCTATGATTCTCATCATCTCACACACTTCCATCAGGCCAACGCTCATCCTTCTTCAATCTAGTGACAAAAGATCCAGTTACCTGAACCTTTCTTCATAAGACATGCATTACAGTCCGGACAGCTTCCCGGCAAAACTCCTCTGCACCATCGTGAAAGCTTCCACATCCTTCCTATAATGCAGCGACCAGAATGAACCAAAAATTGTTAGTGAGGTCTAACCAGGGCTTTACAGAGCTGGAGAATAACCTCGTGTCACTTAAACTCCGCCCCCCTCGCTAATGAAAGCCAACACACCATATGCCTTATTTGCAACTCGGTCAACTTGGCTGGCAAATTTGACATGGATGCCAACGTCGCACTGTTACACCACACAGCCTTGAGCGTAAATTCAACGTTCAAATTCGTCCTTCCAAAATTAATCACTTCATACTTATCCAGGTTGAACTCTCCAATTGCCACTTATCAAACGAGTTCTACATCCTGTCAATGTGCCGTTGCAACCAACAAGTGGTTTTCAGACTATCAACCATTCCAACAAACATCGTTTTTTCGGCATCCTGGCTAACTCAACCTTTCAATTACTTATCCAAGTCATTTGCAAAAATCACAATCAGCAGAGCTCCCAAAAACGACTCCTGAGGAACACCACTGGTTACCAACTCCAAGGCTGAATACTTTCAATTTACAACCACGCTCAGTCTGCTATGAACCAGCCAATGCTGATTTCCCTCCATCGCATACCTCCTTACTTTTTGAATGAGCCTACGAATGGGAACCTTTTTACACGCCTTCTTAAAATCAGTGGTCACCATATCCACTGCCCTACTTTCGTAAATGTGTTTTCTCACATCCACAAAGAATTCAATAAGGTTTGTGAGGCATGACCTGCCTCTCAGAAGGCCATGGCGAATATATCTAATCAAGTTATCGCTTTATAAACAATCAGAAATTCTTTCTCAAAATGCTCTCTATTAATTTGCCTATCACATACATAACGGTGATTGATCTGTCATTCTCAAGAATAATCTGTTCCCTTTCTTGAACAAGGAATGTAATTTGTCAACCACCAATTATCTGGAAATCCTCCAGTGAACAGTGAGTACGCAAAGATCATTGCCAAAGGTTTTGCAATCTCTTCCCTCGTATCCTGCATTAACCTTAGCTATATACCGGATGGCCCAGGGGACTTATGCATATCAAATTCAGAATCCTCTGAACTTGGCTTTTCAATCTTTGTTGTCATCAAAAGTTGAGAGTGTGTTGCTGGTAACCAATAATACATTCTCCTTTTGCCTTCGTTCCCTATCAAAATGCACTTTGGTCATATTTGTATGACTAACCCCGTAAGATTTGTTGATGTTTGAAGTTCTTATGAAATGGTTCACCTCACTGAATTTCCTTTCGAATTGATAAGATCCACTAATCCTTGCTTGTTAAAGCTCACCTGTCACTATTATTAGCACCAATACTTTATCGCCAATAGAAAAAGTGCACGTTTTTGATTTATTGTCTGCTTCCTGTTTTAAAGTGCGTTGTGACACGTTTTAATACCGTGAAGTCAACTCCACGCCACTATTTGATTGCTACCAAAAATATGACATATAGTCCAAGTATGTAGTTTCTGAATTATGACTTATCAATGTCTCCTCAATCAATTTTAGCAGTTCTCTCACTTCATGCCCCGAAGTGAATTCGAATGGACTGAACTTATTCGCTTTAATTGCTGCACCACAAGTCGCAATAAGTAGAAACGGAATTCATTTATCCCAATCATTTGGATGTTCTTGACTCTAAGCCCTATACACATTGTTTAGTGTCTGATGCCACATTTTTATCGTTCCCTGCGATTCATGCCGGTATCCATAACTTCCTTGAATAATCGTGTTGTGAAGTTTGATCCTTGTTCTGATTACATCTACTGCATATACCGTAAAATAATTCAGTAACTCGTCCACAATCGTTTGAGTCATGATATTGAAAAAAAGGAATGGCCTGTAGAATTCTCGTGAGTACATCCAGTAACAATTATTGATTCCCATTTTTTTGTTTAAGGTAGGGCTTCGACACAACTAATTCGGAGTATTCTAAAAGACACTCAAATGCAAAATTCGTATTATGTGTACGGGTTTTTTGTTGCCTGTGGTTTTCCAATGACCTGACATGTATCACATGCCAGGAAAAAAGATCATTTACATCTCTGTGCAGTCGAAGTCAGAAAAAATGCTTTTGCATATTAGCGTGATTTTTTCTCATCACAAAATGAGCACCTACGCCTAGTCTGTGCACTATTCACAACACGTCGTTTCTATGAAACACCGACAGTACGACTTGATGAACGTTTGTCCATTTCGAATCGGCCTGAATATGTGATGGTATTTCATTAAAATATCATTTTAAGATAGTAGCACTCAAGGATTAATATAGATCCTTCTTCTGTGTGTTATTGTTTGGGACAATTGGTTTAGTTTCTCGTTTTCTGCTGGAACCCATGTATATTCTCTGAACTAAAGATGTCGGCTTTGTCATGAATCTGCTGCTTGTTTGACTCAACTGTTTGATTATCAGGGTCTCTGCTAATTTCACTTTGAGATGAAGCTACCCCTTTATCACAATATTGTTACCCTTGTTTCTTTTTCAGAGTGTTTGTAAACTTACAGACTCCAAATGATCTAGATTTGAGTGGTTTCGGGCCAGTTTGATGCTAGACAACTGATAAAACCTCCGGCAAAAGGCTTTGAAATTTGACAAAGTAAGTACACTGTCAAATAAAAGGGTAGTGGCCAATTTTCTGGTTTGGTTCCGTATTAGGAAATATTGTGCTACAGTTGCTGGGCCACAAATAATCAGGTCCATGCTGACTCTACCTCTGCATCACTGATGTAAGCCTTTTTACAAATTTTCACTTTTGTGCCAAGGGGTGTTTGTGGGGATTGTTGCATGCCGTTTGAACAGCATCATTTGGCCCGGATAACCTTTGTCTTTTCGGTTAGGTTAAGTTGTTCTGCATTGTGTTCTCTTTTCCTTGTGTTTCATTCGGCAACGTGCAATCAAGTTCTGATTTGTTTAAAACTCTGTGATTGCGCCAGTTTCATTAAGCCTGGACTAACAAATGTACACTGGCTTAAACCAATTATCAAAGTTAGGGCCCGAGCTACTTCCTTGGATTTGATTTGAGGGTTCTGGAATAGTCCATGATAACTTTAACTTTGCTATCTATACTCTTTAATCTCTCCAGTTTCAAGTGTTGACATTTAGACCTTGTTACCGCAAAGTCCGCCAAAAAAAGCATATATGTCCTGCAATACTTAGATCGTTAGTTTCCAATGGCTTTTCAACCACATTCAGTAGCACTCGTATCTATGGACCCCCAGATCAGTAAGGATAAATTTTATTCCTGGAACTGAGATTTTTCCCAGTACTCCTACCATGACATCGTCACTCTTCGCTGGAGACTCTGAAATCACTCTAAGTAATTTCAAGCTTTTTCTCTCACCTTAAATTCCCATTACGAGTACCTTTTTTTGACAGTAGTCCGTCAGACGTACCTATCTACTCATTTTTCGATATCAAACATTCAACATAATTGGATCCTGTGTCTCTAAGTACTGTAACGTTATTAAATACTGCTACTGGCCTATGCAAGCAAACTTCATCTTTGCGTGAGGTTTAAGAGCAGATTTGGCAATCCCTCCTTAACCAATCCCTGTCCATATCTTACATTCTGGTGTCGCTTTCTTGCTACCACTGTATTTCGTCCCACCGAATTCACTGACATATCTTGTTTTCCTACATCTGGCGTCCCAGTTATTTTCTTAACACGCCAACATTGTGATTATAGGCGACCTACTTTATTGCAGTGAAAACATCCGAGCTTTTTAACATCGACATCTGCTTCAAAGGCATCTTTTTCACCCTTTTGTAAGATGTCCTATGATTTTCACCAATATCGATCTTTCCCTTTCAAAGTGAGGATTTATTTTTTCTCCAATTTCTATCCCTTACAGGTTAAAAGTGATGTTTGAAGCTAAAATTTGATTTATGAGACAACTCCTAATCATCAGCCCTTTCAGTTGCTAATCTTGTCATTTTCACTCTGTGTCCTCACACATGAGTTCTTATTACTTCAGGAAGTGTAATTTTGAACTGTTTCAAATTCATAATCGCTTTAAGAACGTTATACTTGTGCTTTATTTTTAATGTGTTTGTCAACCTGTCAAAATCACTTCGCTTGAGCCTCTCAAACCCAATGTATGATTGGCATGGATACCTCCTTAGATTTCTGAAACATTGTCTGTTTGCTTCTGGCACAGGCTCATGTGCACTTTAAATGTCTTCATTCATCTTTTTGTACGCCTCAGATTCCTCCTCCAAAATGATGCAAATACCTCACGAGCTCTACCTTGAGGTTTTGTGTGGATCAACAGAACCTGCGTGGTCTTGAGCCAATGGATCTGTTTAAACACCTTCTCAAAAAAGCGGTTTTCTCCATTCCTCTTGTCAAATTTATGTAATGCGTAAATATATTCAAATAGATTCTCACTCTGCCGTTCACTACCATAGGTTTGCTCATCCTCAACCTCTTCCTCACTAAGTTTACATTCAGCTTTCGTCTACTATTATTTTAAAATGAATTTCCGATCTGGCAATTCCTGACGCTCTAACTCCTTCACTTTCTTCCTTTTCTCGGTCTGCTTTTCTCTCTCTTCTCTCTTTCTTCCTCTCCCTCTCTCTCTCTCTCTTCCTTTTTCTTTTGAATTTGCAAAAGCAATTCATTCGTGTTCTCTTTCCTCTGTTTTAAATCAGAATTCAAGTAGTTCTATTTCTTTCGCACTTTCCTTCTACTTTTGCTCTAATCAAATTTATTTTCAATTAATTATCGTTGTCTCTAAACATTCTGATCATATTTCCAGCAATTTTATATGTTGAGATTTAGTGTAACTATCTCTCATTTTCTCATGGAAGGAGACAGCTCAAACTCCAAATTGTCCGCAATTTCATTTAGCTTGACCTTATTCACCTTTTGTAAAGTTCCCGGAATCATTTCTTCCACAGCCGGAAAACTCTTTGTGTATGAAACAGCCATTCCTATCCGATAAATGTTGAAACCAAACGAATTCAACACACAGAACAAATGACATTAACACCTATCACTCGTTGCCTTTGAGATCAGCAATGCTAATCTCAAATTAGAATTATGAAAAATTCTCGAAACAACATCCAATCTGTTATGGTTCATGTCAGGTACCCTCAATGCATTTCAACAAGGTAGCAGAGATGCTCAATGTTCCAGTTGTTCTCTTCAGGTGTACAGTGAAAATTTCAGAGGTGATACAGCTGTTCAAAATCTCTCAGCTTCAAACAAAACATAATTTATTTACAGACGACAGAATGAAACACAAACAAAAGCGAACCTAATACAGAATAACTTAACGAATCCGAAAATAAACAATACTATGCCAACTTAACGATGCTGTTCCAAATGCCTGCCACAAGCCCCATAAACACCCCTTAAACAAAAAGGCAAAATCAACGTCTGCGTCGTAGAAGGGAGCGAGAGATTTAGCATGGAACATCTTCTTTCATCCATTTGTCTCTTTGATCAGCAGCCTGAGAAACTGACTGCTTGCTGAAACCAAATTTAAGCTGAGGTCGGAGAACTCGCCATTCCCCCTTCATTATACTAGACTTTTGTGTAATCGTGAAAGCTTTTTGCCTGAGCTAGTTTCTGTTAGCTCTCATCAAATTGGCCCCGTAAACCCATCCTGAAACTACTGCATTTCCGACAGCGAAGAAAAAGATGTTTTGTGAAAATAAATTTGTTAAAAGATCACCATCGTCACATAACGATCCAGTTAATGGTTCATATTCCGTCTATTCTGTCACGCGTCTGACATTTGAATGTGGATTGTGAATAGGCTTCATTGCTTCAGGATGTGTATTACTAAAAGCAATATTCCGAGGGACAGCAACACTGCAACGCAGACACACACACACACACACACACATACACACACACACGTACACACACACACGCACACACACACACACACACAAAATCATGGACAATCATTTCATTTTAAGCAATACGTCTGCACCTTGCACCATTCAATAAATGCAAAATGAGATGTATACTGTTTGGTTCCCACCTCCAATTCATTTATATGTATTGCACATTTCTATGGTACAAATACTGACACAAATAATACTCCATGAGTAACGGCATTCAATCTAGAAAAGGGTGCCACTTTCAGTATTGTTTCCACGAACTAATTCTTAATCCATGGAGTATGTTCCCCCTTACCCTTGGATTCTGACTTCCTTCTCTCATTGTTGAATGACATGTCAAAACTCTTCTACAAACTCAAATACACCACTCCAAGTGGCACTTACTTGTAGATGTGTTAATGACCATAACTTGTGGCAAGGTTATCAAGGATGATTTCTCTTCCTTAATTCTAGCCTGACAGTAATTCCCCAAGTATCTCATGATAACACTTCTTTGTAATGATTCTAATATTTCAACAAAATGGAATCAAGTTGTCCTATTGTTAGTTTTTCTTTGTATCCCGGCGTGCTACTTCCTCGATTTTTCAGATTAGTAACAACTTTGAAGGATAATAAATAATTCTTTTTTGTAGTTACAAACTTCGGTATACATTTGGACAAATATATGCAAAGGGTTTCTTTGGAGTGATTTGGAAGAAGATCAGGCAGTTGGAAATAGTTTAGATTGTGTGATGTTTGGCATGGACCAAAGGGTATGCTTCCATCCTGGATGACTCTATAACTCTTTCAATAATTCTGTTGCCACCTTCCTGAGTAGGACAGAATGGAGCTAATCTGTGCAGCATCGTATGAACTTTCCATTGAATTATTTTTTTTCGAGTAATTTCTCTTTATTAATTCTAATCTCACAAAGATTTTCACTTTTATGAGTTACTCTGTCCCGTAAATTCTTCTTCAAAGATTCCCTTCAGTGGGGACAGAGACAGGCTCCGTCAACATGTGAATACATCGGAGCACTGCACTTAGGAGATGATGGACACGTCACCCACTCAAAGAAGCACACGTTCGAGCATAAAAAAATTCCATAGAACCGGCATTACATGAGCAACGATAGCACATTCCTGTACACAAGTGCGATTTTACAGGTTATGCTGAAAGAGAGGACAGAAATCTGTAACATCTCATTTTAGAGTTAAGGCGGCTTCACATTTTGCACCAGCACAAGTCCCGGTAAAGAGAAGAATAAATTTATTATCAAATTATTTGTAACTGGAGGAGTGTGTGGAAGAGAACTGCTATCTGACAGGTCAAGACGATGGTTAATTCAGAAAAAAACACTGAAACAGAAGTGAAGACTGAGTATAGTATGGAGGTGGTAGTGGACAGGTTTAGTTAGAGAAGGAATATTGAAATATAAATCAGCGCAGGATAAAATGGGGCTTCCGTTGTTATAAAATGTTTTGTTCCTCCTCATATATTTGCGCGTGGAAGGTATGAAATCGAAGAAATAAAAATGAAGTTTGTGAATGTAAGTGAATACAATGGTTCACGTCTTCCCCAACTATAAATAAAAGGCAAACTTACCAGGAACGCCAACAATAGCGAGGAACGGATAGTAAACTGCCTGAATAATCATGAGGACACCTTCTATCCGCCACACTATCCATTTCCAATAATGAGAAACCAACAAAAAACCATAGGATAAACTTCTGTCGATTGTTTGAACATCGAGATCCTGATCCATATTTGGAACATTCCAGTCTATGGTTCTTAGACTCTGATCCATTGTTGTAATGTTCCACTCTATCATTCTCAGCTTATGATTCATTGTTGTAATAGCAATATTCAATTGTATCATTCTCACAGTCTGATCCATTCTTGTAATGTTCTACTCAATTATTCTCAGATTCTGGTAGATTGTTAGAACATCCCAATTGTTGTTCTCAGATCTTTTCCTCTCTGCTAATCCTAATCATGTTGACGATGATGCTACCGCTGATACGATGATGCAACACATTGAAAGAAGCCGCTTATCCACACAACAAAAGAAACCCTCTGTTGACACAGTTCGGATCCATGGAGACTGACATCATTCAGTCTCTGAACAACCATGTCCTGTTAACTCCTTTCACGACAGCGTTTACATGTCACAATAGCATTTCTTCTGGCTAGAACGTTGACATCACCTGCCATTGGCCTTATCGCCCATCTCCAATTAATCTATCAATGTTAGGTGTGAAGGAGAAAGTTAATGCTCCACTTCACAGGCTTGATGATTGTGCTGTGTTATCCACATACAATGCTCTCTGTAACCACGTTCCATTCAGATAATCGAGAGGTTATTACGGCACTGATGGCTCCGGAACCACTTGCCAGACTAACAATTGAAAATCTGACAGCATGGAAGAAGTGTGGATTTCTTCAGAATTTCCTCTCCATGCTCTAATAAGACAACATTTACCTACAACACAGAGCACTTCAATTTTTATCAACCAAAGCTGAAAGCAACTTTTTGAATAGTTTTCGTGACTTGAATTTATAATTGGTCTGCCTTTTACTTTGGTCTTAGTCCATCCGATACATTTACAATTATCTTCGTTACTGAAACCATAGATTAAAGGAGCAGAGACAGGGCACATTTGTCTTTGGTTAAGAAACGAAAAAAAAACTGCATAGTGACACCACCCACGAATAATGTTTATTTCACAGACAGAGTAAAACTAAATGAGTAGAAAGCAACCGAATCCATTTGGAAGAAGAAACTACGAGTGTCAATGTCAATAAAACAGGATAATTTCAGTATGTGGTTTAAAAATGATTACATACACATTGTTTCATCAATGTGTTCCTGAAGGCGGACAAGATTGTTCACGTGTGCACAAGAAACAAGAATTAACAACAGAGACACAGTTAACAAAGTAATGCACGTACTATACATTAAGATGAAATATTGTTTCATCCTCAGAATATGCTCGTTCTTCAACAACAATCCTCCTCCAGCACTTTTTTGGGATTCCTTACTTCAGCCCCTCATTCGTATCTGGATGTGTGTTATAAATTACTGTATTTGGAATCCCGCGTTATTTCAATGAATCCACGTTTCACCAGTAAATAAATAACTTGACCTGCTAGGTTCTGCCATTAGCTGGTGTCCATCATTTTATTAGAGTTAGAAGTTCTTCATAACACCTTGAATGTGAATATATTACTCTGCTATGCACAGACAGTAGAAAGGACAAAAGGGAAATATATCTTCTTCTGTCTTCAATATATGTTATCTTCTATTTTATTCTTCTCCTCATGCATATTATCTCACTCTTTTTTCTTCCCAATGGTTTTCCATCTCAACATCACGATTTTTCAGTTCAACTCTATTGTTTACATTTGGATGTGACACAATTATAATTGAATACCATAACTACAAAGACATGAGGGAGGACTTGGACAGATTTGAAGGAATGGGAAGCCTAGCAAGGAAGGCTGTGGAGCAGTATTGACAGGAGTTTCTCGGATGATTCGGTGGCCCAGCTGAAATTCATCCAAAGGAAGAATAACCTTAAGCTTTAAGGCAGCACGGTGGCACAGTGGTTAGCACTGCTGCCTCACAGCGCCAGGGACCTGGGTTCAATTCCCGCCTCAGGCGACTGACTGTGTGGAGTTTGCACATTCTCCCCGTGTCTGCGTGGGTTTCCTCCGGGTGCTCCGGTTTCCTCCCACAGTCCAAAGATGTGCGGGTCAGGTGAATTGGCCATGCTAAATTGCCTGTAGTGTTAGGTAAGGGGTATGGGTGGGTTGCGCTTCGGCGGGTCGGTGTGGACTTGTTGGGCCGAAGGGCCTGTTCCCACACTGTAAGTCTAATCTAAAAAAAAACCATACTGAAGTGAGGACGACATAACAAAGCCTTATAACCACAGTAATGGACAGGATAAAAACAAAAGTGGAAGCATATAATGTCGTGATTATTGAGAATGCAAAGGATTGAGAAACCTTTAAAAGCCAGTGATAATCAAACAAAACACCTGAATAGCGAGGAGAAGGTAAGAAAAATCATGGCAAGTTTGTTAATAGCATTAAAAAGACTGCAAGATGATTCTAAATACTGAACGGGCTACTGTCATGACGTTAAAGGCGTGTTCTGTACCTTTAAGAGAGAGTGAAAGTTGTTTTGCACCGCGAGTTTGCAAGCACTTATCATGGGACTGACAAGATTAGATTAGACTTACAGTGTGGAAACAGGCCCTTTGCCCAACAAGTCCACACCGACCCGCCGAAGCGCAACCCACCCATACCCCTACATTTACCCCTTACCTAACACTACGGGCAATTTAGCTTGGCCAATTCACCTGACCCGCACATCTTTGTGACTGTGGGAGGAAACCGGAGCACCCGGAGGAAACCCATGCAGACACGGGGAGAACGTGCAAACTCCACACAGTCAGTCGCCTGAGTCGGGAATTGAACCCGGGTCTACAGGCGCTGTGAGGCAGCAGTGCTAACCACTGTGCCACCGTGCCGCCCCGAAGATGTCTCAGAGTGTACTGGAAAATTGAAAGTAAGTATCATTGGGATTTTTTCACAATAGTTTGAACTTAACTGATCAACTTAAATTATGCTTATGACTGTTGAAACTGACGGGGTGGGATGGGGAGTTGAAGTGTTCAAGCGATAGGGAGTGTTTTGTGTTTGTTTGTGTCCCGTTGATGTTCTCTGAAAATAATCTGCAAGAAGGTGTCTTGTCTCCCCAATATAGAGGAGACCACATCGTGTGCGACGGATGCAGTAAATGACATTGGTAGAGGTACAGGTAAATTTCTGACGAATCAAAAGTCTTCTAAAAATTCAAATACACCATTCCCACTGGCACTTACTTGCAGATGTTTTTTTACTAAACATACTTGCAGCAGGGTTACGAAAGTTGATTTCTGTCTGAATCTCGCGTGACTCCCCAAGTGTCTAGTGATGATATTCTGTTGTGAAGATTCTAATATTTTCCTCAAAAAAGGAAATCAAACTGTCCTATTGTTAGTATTTGTATTGTTTCCTAAACGTTATGCCCCGACGCCTGGAGGAAGAGCGCCTCATTTTCGCATTGTTACCCTGCAACCACACGGGACAAATGTGAATTGCAACATTTTCCACATTTCCCCAGCCGACACATTATCCCATTCCCAAGTTTGCAACTCGGCACCGCCCTGCGGACCCGTCCATCATTCTCCCCCTCTGACCTTCCACCTTCTCCCTCACCTTCTTCTAACTATTGCTTTCCCAGGTACCTACTACAAAACCAATCCCTCCAATTATTTATCTCTCATCTCCAATATACAAGCTCGGCCCTGATGAAGGTCTTATGGCCGAAACTTTGATTATTCTGGTCCTCAGATTCTGCCTGATCGACTGTGTTTTTTCGAGCATTACACTCTCGAATTTAGATTATGCTCCAGCGTATAACAAGTTTGAATGTATTGCTTCTTACATAATCGAACCAACGAGACAATCCAATGTTTGCTGTCTACAGAAGTCTGAATTTCGGGTCAACCATAAAGCGACCAACTGCCATCGTCTGAGTGTGTGCCAAGCTTACACTCTCTATCAAACGTCTCTTTTTCAAAGGAAACATCTATGCAGCAAAACACCAAAAATGACCAGGGAGATTTGAAGCTGAAAGAAAACAGACCGATGACATTGTTGGGCGGTTTTGAAGATTTAGTTGATGGAATTTTAATAGGGATTTTTATTGGTTTTTCATATTGTTCCAGAGTGGGAGGGAGAGAACAAAAATTATGAGAAAGTAGGCTTAGAGTTCAAACAGTTGTTGTCTAATTTTTTTTTAGAGTTGAAGAATGCATTGATATTTTGCCATTAAATGTTGGAATTTGTGGACTGCTCTCTCACTCATACTTAAACAGATGACGAGGCGAGGTGAGTTTTCTTGGATATTTGCTTCAATTAGCTGAATATTTCACCACCGCGTCGTAAGAGTTTGAAGGGAAGAAAAAGTAAGCGAGAGAATATTCGTCGATGAGCACATAGAGAGAGACAGAGGAAAGAGAGAGGAAGAGAGAGAATTTGAATTTCAATAGTTGCGACTCAGCCACGAAATTAAAGTTCACAGGAAGGAGATTAAGCTGACACTATTACATATTTACGAGAAAGATGTAGATGCCTTCTGTATTTCATTTGAATAATTAGCTTGAGGCGTTACAGTTGCACAGTGGTAAGCACTGCTGCCGCACAGCACCAGTGCCCCAGGTTCGGTTCCAGTCCCGGGTGACTGTCTGTGTGGAGTTTTCACTCTCTCCCTGCGTCTGCGTGGGTTTCCTCCATTTGCTCCGGTTTCCACCCACAGTCCAAAGATGCACAGATTAGTTGAATTCAGCCACGTGAAATTGCCCATAATCTTAGGCGCATTAGTCAGAGGGAAATGGATCTGGGTGTGTTACTCTTCGGAAGATCGGTGTGGACTGGTTGGGCTGAAGGGCCTGTTTCACAATTTAAGGAATCTAATTTAGATAGAGTGGTCAGATGACCGTGTAAATATACTTCAGACGAAACTAGTAAGCAGAGTGAATGAGATATTTGCATCCCTGTCAAATGAGGGGCTCAGAGATAATGTTGAGGACAAACTGGCTATTTTGGATTGTACCAGAGCTTATGAATTGTACCAGAAGCGAAATGATAGATGTACAGCTACATTAAGAAGGAAACAGGTCAGACATATGTTGAGTTCGAAAAGACCAAACAGTAATTTTGATAGATGGGTGCAGCCTTATAAATATATCATGCCTTTCACGATCTAAGAGAGTTGATTCTGCTGAAACAGTTCAAAATCTCACTTTTGGAGATGATACGAATTCACGTGGAACTTTCAGAAGTGAGAAGCAAGATCGCAGATGAACATACATGACGGCAAACGGCACTGTCGAGCTTGAGGCAAACATGTAATCCTGAGAAGGAGAGAAATTAGGAGAAGTGGGCATGCCACACTAAAACTCAAGGAAGAGGGGGCATCGGTGATTACTTACCACAGGTTAACAAATAAGGATAAAGGGGAGAAAGAGAGGTGTACGGCCTCAGATGTTTTCATTGAGGTAAAGTGGGGTATATAACTCAAGAGCTTTTTGTTAAAGACAGGCACTGTTCGGAAAGATGTGATAGAAGAAACGAAACCAGTGGAATTAGTGAAAGGAGCGAACAAAGCCGAGGAGCTGCACTACAGTGCAGAGCCGAGACAGGTGTTCGGTCTGGCATTACTTCCTGATCTCTATGAAGAACTTAGCGACTTCGTTACTCAGACGGAAAGGAGCAAAATGGAAAAATAAGCTTTAATTTTCAGAAATACAGGGGCTAATCAGGCTGTAATAATAATAGATGACCGTATTTGCGCTCGTTCTGTCTTGTTATCCGAGAGAGAGAGAATTTGTGGAATAGATGGACAGAAATTTAGCGTTCCCCTGTGTCAGGTAAAGATGGAGTACCAACTCAAATGCGGAGAAGTAACAATGGGAGTGATGGACAGAGTGCCAATTACAGGAATACAGTTTGTTCTTAGATGAAATCCGGCAGGGTCCAACGAAGAAGTGAGACCCTCTCTTGTGGAGTACCCAGGGAAGACCAGGGAACTGAGCAGTTAAAAGAAAATTACTGTGGAAAACTCGAAGACTGTGCCGGAAAAGTATCCCACCATTACTACCAGTGCCACGAGATAGCGAGGCGAGGAACAGAGAGCGGACGCAGCTTAATACGTGGCTGCACAGCTGGTGTAGGAGGGAGGGCTTCAGATATGTAGATAATTGGGATGCCTTCTGGGGAAGGTGGGGCCTGTACAAGAAGGACGGTTTGCATCTGAACTGGCAGGGGACCAATGTCCTGGTCAGAAGGTTTGCTCGAGTAGTTCGAGAGGGTTTAAACTAGTATGGCAGGGGAGTGGGAACCTGAGCTGTGCACCGGAGGAGAGAGTTGATGCAGATGAGGCAATAGCAAGAGGTAGACCAGCTAGTGGGAAGGATTTTACTGGGAATGAAACAAGGGATCAGTTAAAGTGTGTTTGCTTTAACGCAAGGAGTATCAGGAATAAAACTGATGAACTTAGAGCATGGATCAGTACCTGATGCTATGATGTTGTGGCCATAACAGACACATGGGTTTCTCAGGGGCAGGAATGGTTGCTGGATGTTCCAATGTTTAGAGCATTTAAAAAGAATAGGGAGAGGGGAGAGGAGGTGGTGTAGCACTACTAATCAGAGAGGGTATCGCAGCTACAGGATTTTCCCTTGTCGAGGATGATCTGCCGACCGAGTCAGTATGGGTGGAAATTAGGAACACCAAGATAGCAGTCAGCTCGTTAGGGGTTTACTACCGCCCCCCCCCCCCGCCTCACCCGCCAATAGCAGCAGGGAGATGGAAGAAAGTATAGGTCGGCAGATTTTGGAAAAGTGTGGACGTAGAGATTGACACAATGTCATGTGACAGGCTGCAAAGCTTGACAGGGAGCATATGGAAAAGGCTGAGACGGGTTTGCGAAGCAGGAGAATGGGGGAGAGTCTGACGGCAAGTTCCTGTGATTAGGCAGGATGTAATTGTTTCTGTCCTCAGGTAAGACAGATTAGGTTGTTCAGGGGCATCAAGCAGATATTATTAGCCAAGAGCTGTTTTTCTCTTTTGTATTTCTAATTCTCCTTTTCTTTGAGGTATATGGGAGACTAGGACATTCTATACCGCATACCCACGGATGTACACAAATGGAGTTAGAGAGGGGCCATTACACCCATTGGATCGCAATGGAGGGGCCAGACAGTGTGGTATTTCATTGGGTGGTGAAGACGTCATCACCATCCTCTCTGGTAGGTCTTATCCAACCGACAGGACTGTGTGAGGCAGAAGCGATTGCTGCTTGGTAAATAGTCAATTTCGTGGTTGGCATTGATGCTGGATCCTGTGGCTGCGAGATTACTGTGTGGTAGATTGTGAGCGAATCAATAACAGGAAAACACACACTTGACAACATCGTCAACAATCTGCCTACTTCTGATGCTGATCTTCATTTAAGACATCATGTGAGAACCGCATAGTCCTTGTGGGTAGTAAGGGCCATCCTCCCGTGTTCTAGTACTCATGTAGCCCCACTGTGTGCTGCATGGGACAGAATTAAAACGGATCGAGTAATTAAAAACGCGGCACCTGTGAGGCGCAATGGTGCATAAGAAGCTGTAGATTTATGTTCTTTACAACTCACACAGTCTGCAACTTCACAGCCTAGCATATCTCCGACTTTCCATTTACCATTGAGTCGGGAATCCACACTGGTTCAATGTAGCGTGCAGGAGGCCATGCCAGGAGCAGAACAAGTCAGAATAATTTCTGAGGTGATTGCCCAGAGAAACTGTCGTCAGAAATAAAACAGGCCGTCTTGACTGTCAAACTGTAAGATTAGCAAGTGATCGGTCAAGCTGAGTGATCTTGCAATCAATGCACCAGACGGAAGCTCTGTGGTCCTCCCATATTTATTCGTAAAAAGGGTGGACCTTGAAACAGACTTACTGGAGGAGGAGGCTTCTCCAAAAACGACATCCTCAGTTATGGAGTAAAAGAAAACGTCAGAGCAAGATTAATGCTGAAGCATTTGGAACAGATGACTCACTTCAATATCTTCTTGTGGTCTCACTGTCAACATAATGGTTCCCTTCCAAGGTTACTATGCCCATGGCTTTTTTTTTTCAGAAGTGTCTTGAAACAGCCAAAGCTCCGAAACGTCTGCATTGGTGCAGAGATGAATGGTTTATTGGGGTCCTCGTTGTTTGCCACTAAACAGATGACACCGCAGGCAAAAAAACATTCACGTTATGGAAATAGCTTTCATATTGAAAGAGGACTGGCCAATCGTGGCAGCTGATAGTTTGTTTGGGAAGTTCAGCAGCTGTGATTGTGAAGAAAGGCGGTGGGAGTCATTCACAGTTGAGCCTGGAAATTCTCTGTTTCCTTCTGGACTTCTAACTTCGACCTGGAAATTCGAACCTGTATTTTCCTTTTTGTTTAAGGGGATTGTTTACTGGGTCTGCTGCACGTACTTTTGGAACAGCATAATTAACCCTAGTTTGGATAGACAATAGACAATATAGAAAATAGACAATAGATGCAGGAGTAGGCCATTCTGCCCTACGAGCCTGCACTACCATTCATTATGAACATGGCTGATCATAGGATAAATTAGGTCGTATTTTGTTTTCTGTTCGTTGTCGTTCATTTCATAATTTTATAAATGCATCTTGTATATTTAAAACCCAGCAGAAGACCCAGCCAATTTACACTGGGAATATCCATGGTACACCAACCTAAATAAATAGTCTGTACTACCTGCTTAAAATATTTTGAGTCGTCTGGCGTAGTCCATAACACGAGCATCACAGATGCCAATTTTGGTCAATTAGATTTACTGCACACGGTATCACGAAATGGCTGGATACACTGGAAACAGTGATGGGTGTCGGCCCTCGTAGCATCCAACTCTAGAAATTGGCACATGCCTCGCCAAGCTGGTCCAGTACATCAAGAACATATACATTTAACAAAAATATTGTTAATTACCAAAATATATCTTGTACACAGTAGGAAGAATCACTTTGCTGTCCATCACCGAGTGCTGAGTGACTCTCAATTCGTTTTCGGTTAGGGTCACGCATCTGCTGATCGTAATACGAGCTCAATTCAAACGAGTGAAATTTCCAAAGCGAATGGACTGCAACTTCACTGAATTTTAAGGCACCATTTGATAGAGTCAGACAACAGGAAGTTGAGTAAAATTATAGTTAATCGGAATCTTGGAAAAAGATGTCTGCTGGTTGGAGTAATCATTGCGATTAAAAGGTTGTTATTAGTGTCAGTAATTCATAATCCATTGCATCTCTGCAGACATTCCTCAGGAGACAGAGTGTTCGAGCCTCAACCATCCTCAACTGCTTTAGTGATCTCCCTTCCATCATCAGGTCAGGCATGGGGACGTTCACTGAAAATATGACTCAACAGATACTGAACCAGCCCCGGTTCGAATGCAAGAAAACCTGGAGCATATTCAGGCTTGGAGCAAGTGATAAATAACACGCTAGACAAAAGCCAAGCAAATTAAGAATCAAACCATCTCTCCCTTAATATTCAATGCGATTATCATTACTGCATTCCCAACAGGTTTCTTACAATATCCTGGAGAAATTACCATTAACCAGAAACTATATTAACGAGTCATATACATAAATGCAGCTTCGGGGTAAGTCAGAGTTTTGCAATCCAATAGTGATAAACTCATCTCCTGACTCTTCAAAGCCCGTCCACCATCTGTAACATGGGTGTCAAAAGTATGTTGGAATATCCTGCAGAAAATAGCCGCACAAAAACAGGCCACTTGATTGCCATTACATTCACAGAAATCAAACCCTTACACCACTTAAGCTTCTTTTTTGCATTGACTACCATCTCAAAGAAACACTTCAGAGGATTACCACGGCTTATTCGACAGCATTTTCCAAACCCATCTAGAGAGGCAAAGGCAGCAGGTAAATGGAAAAAAAGACAATTTGAAAGCTCCCTCCCTCTCACTGTCAGTTGTGATATGAAAATATGTGTGAACGGCAATTCTCAATTCCTCAATCACAAGTCAGTCCAGATCCAAATGAATCAAGCCTTGGTAGCCAGCCAGTCTTGCCCTGACAAGGGTCAAGTAACATTTGCATCACAAATGGTGCGAGCAATCGTCATCGCCGTTGAAAGAGACTCTGGCGCCTTGACATTCAAAAACAATGCAATCAGTAAATTGCTCGCAAACAACATCTTGGGCGTTGCCATTGACCCGAAGCTGAGCTTAACTTACAAAATAAATACGTTTGTTTCATGAGCATTTCAAAGACTAAGTATCCTGGAGTATATGAATAATCTCCCGATTGATTCTAGAAGATGCGGCAGAGTTGGACGAATTGGAAGAATGGGATGGAGATCTTGCAGGATATTGTCTGGAAGGAACTTTACTCAAGCTAGTTGTAAAAATCTGCGTGTTTGTAGTAAACGTCTGCATGGAGATTGTTGCCAGAGATGGAAAGGGAGAGGAAAAGAAATGGGAGGGTCGTGTCCAAGAAGGACCGTATTTATTCAAAGGGAGGGTGGAATTTGTGGTTGATGTGGATGAACAGCTCCAGATCACCCTGCGTGTAGGAAGCTGAACCGATGCAGTCATCAATGTAACGACGGAAGAGTCGGGTACAGTACCGGTATCGGAACAGAAGAGGGACTGTTCGATATAGCTGACAATGACTTAGACAAAATTGGGGCAAATCCGGGAGTGCATGACCACCACATTGGATTTGGAGAAAATGGGAGGAGTTAAAGAAAATGTTATTAAGGATGAGGACTATTTCAGCGAAATGTCGGATTATGTTAGTGGAGTGGTGCTGGATGCGTCTCTTGGAGAGAAAGAAGCTGAAGGCCTGAAGGCCATCCTTGAGTGTCATACAGACTTTATAAGGAGTGCACGTCCATAATGACGATATAACGCCAGGAGCTGTGGAACTGAAAGTTACTGAAGAGATGGAGGGCGACTTTGGTGTCTCAGATGTATGTGCGATTTGCCTGACTGAGGGAGCGATGATGGAGTCTAGATAGGGCGGAATGTCAACCTATTTGGAAAACCGAGATCACCCAGCTGTATCATTCAGACAGCGCTCCATCACACCACCTCAATTCCTGTCCCGATGGTCTAATCCCCCACTCTGAATGCAATAATGGCTGATTCCCCCTTGTCCTTTCCAATCATACCACCAATATCTGTGATCAGTACGTTATCCTGTTAACAAGTCTGTCAACTCTAACTGGACCCTTCCACAAAGTACATCTCCCCCCACCACTCCTATATGCCTTCCACAACGTTCATTTCTTGTTTTGCACCACTCTCCCCAACAACCACTGTTCCATTCCCCCACCGAACTCCCAAAAACCATCCCCTGTTTCCGCAAAAGATGAAATAACTGCGGCACACCAACAACCAGGGCTTCCAGTGTGGTCTTGTTTCCATCATGGAGACCAAACATGTTAAAACCAAATGTCTTCCTGAACGTTTCAGCTGGGCACACGTGGGTCGGGTGGACCTCCGAGTTGCCGTCCATTTTAATTGTTCTTCCCACTCCGTTTCCGATACTACCATTCTTTGCCTGCTCTATTGTCACAACGAACCAAATCACAGGAAAACCTCTTCTGCCTGGGCGACCTACAGTCCGGAAAACTCAACATTGTGTTCTCCAATGTTGAATTTTTATTTATACCCGAAACATCCTTATTTATACCCGAAATATCGGCTCATTGGTTAGAGTTTGGCAAAAGCAATGCATTCAAAATTGATTGCGTTTTAATATTGTGTGAGATCATTGAAAATGATTCGTTAAATTTGAATTGATGTCAAAACTGCAAAAAAAAATATGCACCTATTCCAGCGAGACGATACGTATCTTTAGTTTTCTATTACACTCTGGGAACGCTAGACATATGACATTTGCTTGCAAACAGTCCCTTAAATGTACAGTACACGACTTCAACTTAAAGCACACCCATCTTAAGAATATAATGAACCATTTTAAGTTTAAAAAATGCTTTAAATTGTGTTCTATTTCTTAAAAACCACTAGCATGGCATACATTGAACATTAATTAAAGTTTATATTAATTTTTTCATACATACATGAAATATTGGGATCTGTTGATTATTATCGATATTTTATCCGTTAAATCCACAATAATGCCTCGACCATCACAATTTTATGATGCACAACATGTACAACTTGGAAATTCAAATTCTGTAACAATTGACTCCATTGGAATATTGTTATGCTCTTGTCTTTAAATCGTTCCAAGAATGTAAAAGAATTCTGGTCATTGGACACAACTGTCTCTGACCAGCTATTCTCACATAATCATTAAAATGTTGTCAGGCCAGTACCAATTCAACAATTCCTTTTCGATGATGGAGTATTTTCTCTAAATAGTGGCCAATTGATCGTTCAATTACATTATCATGTTCGAGAAGCAGGACACCTCTGATTCCTATATCGCTAGCAGCGATTGCAAAATCTAAGCATTTCAAAATAATTGATTTAATTCAATCTGGTGCGGTGTTTCATCCTGCTTTTAAATTCTGAAGTAGTTCCTCGCATTGTTTTGTCCACCAAGTTTTTGTGTTTCTTTCTCAGTAAATCTGCAAATTGTGCCACGATGCCTCTGAAGATTTTACATTCTTTAAGTCGAATCCGCTTAGTCGCAAAATTCCAAACGGCTCTTTCTTTAAGGATGGTTGTGGAAATTCTTCGATGATCTTCACCTTGGCATTTCCTGGGTTCACAATTCCATGACCGATGTTATGTGCCAAGAACGTTACCTCTGTTTATGTGACTTCTGATTATTTCTAGTTATTTCCAATGTTGTTTCTCATAATCGATCATAGATCTCAGCCAGCATTACCATGTATTATTTCCATGACTCACGAAAGGTCACTGCATCACTCAGATAAAGTGTCCATTTTCTTAGCGCAGCCACAACTCTGTTCATGAGTCGGAATACTGCTGGTGTGATCTTCATTCCAAAGTGCGTCACTTTGTAGCCCATTTTGTGTTCCAACAGCAGAAACCCCTTTTGCTTTCTCTGATAAAGATACATATCAATAACCACACAGTAAGTCAAACGTTTTGACGTAAATGGCTTGTCCTGTGCAGTACTCAAATATTACTATCTGGTATGAGTCCGATTCTGATATGGCGTCGATCTTCCAATAGACCACAAAATATCAGTGAATCCGTCAGGTTTAGGGCCTATCGTGATGGAGGATCTTCACTCACTCTGAATCGGTTCGGTGATATCTTCATTGAGAATCACATTCACTTCCTTCTGGACCTGTCTGGCATTGAGAGGATGAAGCCCGTGGGGGTGCTGTTTTATCACAACGGCATTCCCTACCTCGACTCATGCGCAATAGCGTTTGTCCTCCCCACCTTATTCCTGCGTATATCCTGAAACAAACTTTTCAAATTGACCGTTTGCTCCTGAGACAGATAGTCCATCAGCCTACTCCATTCCTTAATGAATTCATAATTTTTAACATGTTTAGAATTTTGGGGAGAACTGGAATTCCGAGTTGGATTCATGCAGTCAGTTGATTCGCATGCCTTCTGGTGGAGAGATTCGGGAGATGTACAGTGCTGGATGCAATCATTGGAGTTTTAAAGTTTTATAATTATTGTACTATTTCAGTGAAATATAGATGAAAATGTTTGCGTATACTCTGCTATCATTTGTGTTCTCCAAAGTGCAGCTTTTAGTTCGAATATTAGTGACGCTTCTGATGGTTTGCCATAGCCTTTTTATTCCCCTGCTTTGGCCACATTTATTATATTGCATGATTTTTGATAACATGGTGTCCCACGGGAGCATAACTACAGCGTGAAAATTACCTGAAGACAGCTGGGTCCAAAGACATTTCTTGGACAGTACAGAGGTTTTAGAGTTGTTCTTAATAGAGATATTAGGAAGTAAAGTGGTTATGTCAGACAACATAGAATAAAACACAGAACATTACAGTGCATTACAGGCCTTTCGGCCATTGATGTGCCCAACTGTGAAACTAATCTGAAGCTCATCCAAATTAAACTATTCCAGTTTCATCCATATGTTTATCTAATGGTCATTTAAATGTCCACTCACCCTTAAAATTGGTGAGTCTACTACTGTTGCAGACAAGGCATTCACATACCTACTACTCACTGAGTAAAGAAGCGACCTCTGAAATATGTACTCTATCAATCCTCAGTTTAAAACTATATGCCCTCATGATGGCTCTCACTCAACCTCTAATTTTCTCATATGTCTCAACTAAGTCGCATATAAATCTTCATTTCTATCACGAAAACAGCCACAAGTCCCTTAACCTTTCCTCATCAGACCTTCCCTCCATGCCAGACAACTTCTTAGTAAATTTCCTCTGAACCCTTTCAAAAGCCTTATCAACCTAATTGTAATGTGGTAACCAAACATGCACGCAATACTCATAAGTGTGGCGGCACCAGAGTTTTGTAGAATTGTAACATGACTTTGTGGCTCCAAACATCAATTCCTCTACGAATAGAAAACCAACATACGCATGCCTTCTCAACAGCCCTGTCACCCTGGGTGGCACATTTCGGGGATATATGCACAAGGACACCATGATATCTCTGCTCATCTGCACTAACAAGAATCTTAGTATTTGCCTCGTACACGGTCCTCCTTTTGCTCCTTCCAAATTAACTCACCGCAAACTTTTGCACATTAAACTCCATTTGCTATCTACCAGCCCACCTCTGCAGCGTATCTATGTCGCTCTGTAACCTGCAATATCCTTCTGCACTGTCCACAAGTCCACCGAGCTTAATGTCAAGCGCAACGTATCTCACCCATCCTTCCATACTCTGATCCATAACATTTATTAAAATGACAAACAGCAGTAGCCCCAAAGCATACTCTTGTGGTACACCACTGTAACTGATCTCCAGGATGAACACATCCCTTCAATCACCAACCTCTGTCTTCGTTCCAAATAACCCTAACTCACATCCTTCTGCATTTACTGCTTAAGCCGACCACGAGGAACGTTGTCATACACTTTATTGAAATCCATATACAACAGATCAACCGCTTTACCGTCAAACACTTGTTTGGCCACCTCCTGAAAAAAAAACTCAATAAGGTTTGTGAGGTACGACCTGCCCTTCAGAAAACCGTTTTGAATAACCCTAATCAACCTATTCATTTCTGGATGATTATAAATCGTAATTCTCGTTATATTTTCAAAAACTTCTCAAAACATTTTCAAAAAGTCAGGCTCACTTGTCTATAATTAGTGTAGTTGTCTCTATTCCTCTTCTTGAACAAAGGGAACATTTGCTATACTGCAGCCATCTGGCCAAATTGCTGGAGACACTGATGATGTACAGATCAAAGCCAAAGGCACTGCAATCTCATTCCTGACATCCCAGAGAATCCTAGGCTAAAACCAATCCTGCCAATGGGACTTACTTGTTTCACGCTTTCCAGAAAGGCTGACACTCCGCTTTGGGAGCCTCAACCCAGTATAATCTAGAAGCCTGTATCACATTATTCTCCTCGATGGAAATGTGCCTTTCCTGTGTGGATACTGACACACAATGTTCGTTTAGCACTTTTCATATCTCCTTTGACTCCACACACAACTTTCCACGACTGTACTTGATTAGTCCGAATCTTACTACAGTCATTCTTTTGTACCTGATTTACCCTGATGTAAATTTAGGTTTTTCCTTGATCGGATCGGCCAAAGACATTGGATGTCTCTTCCTCGTTGTTCTTCGCGTTCTCTTTACGTGAACTTATCACCCTCAAGCGCCCTAACTGAGCCTTCACACCTGGTCCCTCCATAAGACGTCTTCTTCCTCTTGACGTGAGTTTCAACTTTTTTTTAGTAAGTCACGGAACCCTGGCTCCAGCACATCCTGCCTGTCTGACAAGCACATATTTGTGAAACAGATGCAGGAAATTTTCCTTGAATAATCTCTACATTTCAATCGTGCCTATTCCCTGCAGTTTGCTTCCCCTTTACATCCTAAACCTTTCCAAATAGCATTTGCCACATTTCAATTGACAGCAGCAGGAAGCGCGGGAGCTTGGATAAGGAGAGCATCGGGAAAGATAAGTCCCTGTTTTGAAACTTTAAAGCTCACCAGGAACTTCAGAGGCCTCATTTTCAGTTGACAGCAGCAGAAGCAGTGTAAGCTTCAGCCGGGGTTCTGTCGGGAAAAGTGCTTCACTGATTTTAAACTTTAAAAGCTTACCTCGAGCGTCAGAGCCGTCCGTTGTCAGCAGCAGAAAAAGCGGGAGTTTGGACAAGGTGACTGTTGGGAGTTTGAGTCACTAATTTATTCTTTAAAAGCTTACCTCTACTGTCAGCAGCGGAATCACGTCGGAGAGAATAGTTTTCTGGGAAATGAGGGACTTTTTTGCCCCTCAGCTATCAAAGTTAGTGTTTTCACAACCCGTGTTCCCACCCTCGTAGGGCCTCCCTCTCATCCAGCTTCACTAACCTTGACCCCAGGGACACGTTTCCTCAGCTTCTCCAGGAGAAAGTGAGGACAGCAGATGCTGGAGATCAGGAATCCTGAAGAAGGGTTTATGTCCGAAACGTCGATTCTCCTGTTCCTTTGACGCTGCCTGACCTGCTGCGCTTTTTCAGCAACACAATTTAAGTCATAAGCTACTCTTCTGTTTTTGTTTCTGGTAAGGTAACGAGCAGGAATGACAATGCAGGGAGATGAATGTATCTCCTGCATAATGTTCGAGGCTAGGTATGCCATTAGTGTCCCATTCAAGTACATCTGCAGGAAGTGCACATACTCTTGCTCGTCCAAGGCCACGTTCGGGAATTGGAGGGGAAGCTGCATGAACTTCAGATCATCCTGGAGGCAGGGTCTGTGATAGATAAGTGTTACAGGCTCCTAGGCATGGAGAAAGCGGGGTAAAAGTTAGAAGTGGGAATAACAGTCAGTACAGGGACCTCCTGTGGTCTTTCGTCTGGAATTCAAGTATAACGTTATGGATAATTTTGGGTAGGCAACGACTTACCGATGGCATGCACTGGGGTGGCGGTCTTCGGCGCATAGTCTTTTCCTGTTGCACAGAAGGGAAGTGGGGAAAGAAGAAGCGTGTTAATCAATCGGGACTCAGTCGTGAAAAGGTCAGACAGAAGGTTGGTTGGGAATGAAAGAGGCTCACATTTGGTGTGTTGCCTCGCAGGTGCTAGGATCCATGATACCTCTTGTCTTCTCTTTGGGGTCTAGAAGATAGTGCGTGACCTGCTCCAAGTAGTGGTCCACATAGATACCAAGTACACAGCTAGAAAGAGGGACAGGCGTTTAAGGCAGGATTTCGGGGAGCTAGTGTGGAAGCTTAGAGCGATAACAAACAAAATTGTCGTCTCTGTATTTTATCCGTGCAATATAATGGTGAGGTGTAAAACAGGGAGCGATATCAGCTGAATACATGGCGACAAGGATGGTGCGGGGGTGGTGGATTTCAGTTTTATGGATGACTGGGGCTCGTTCTGGGTTAAGTGCGACCTATACAAACTGGACGGTCTTCACTTGAACCAGATTGGTCCGAAAATCATGGCTGTGATATTTGATTTTGCCATTTGCGTGGGATTGAACTCGATCAGCAGGGTTGTGGGAACCTATTTTCTAGTTCCTGTACAAAAGCGGATGAGAGTAGGCAGGAAATGTACTGGAGTTAAGGGTCACAGGAGTGCACTGGCAGACAGCAAGCTGGTTTGAAGTGTGTCAACGTCAACGCCAGGAGTATCCAGAAAAGCTTAGGTGATCTTCCAGCATGTGGCCATTATGAGACATGGATTGAACAAGATCAGGAATTGAAGGTCCAGGTTCGAGGGTTTAGATCTTTCATCAATAACAGGGGGAGTGGTAAAATCGGGTGGGGGGAGATGTGGCTTTGTTCATCAAGGGCGGTAAAGCGGTGATGGAAATCACACTTGACAAGGACTCGTCTACTGACGTGGCATCGTTTGATTTCACAAACAGGAGAGGAGCGGACACACTGCTGGGAGTTTGCACAGGCATCCAAAAAGTTCCAGGGATGTGAAGGAGAGGATATCAAATCGATTCTGGGCCGGAGCAAAAGGAACAGAGTGGTCATTATGGGGGAAATTAGCTTTCCCAACATTGACTGGAAATGCTATAACTCTTGTCAGTCGGATGGATCACTTTTTCTCCAATGTGTTTAAGAGGGTTGACTGACTCAGTGTATCGATGGTCTGACAAGAGGGGAGGCCACACTGCGTGCGGTATTTGGTAATGAACCACGCCAGGTGTCTCATTTAGTTTTTGGTGAGTCCTTTGGAAAGAGTGACCACAATTCTGTTACGTTTCATTTTGCGATAGACATGTGTAGGCATATGCCACATGGCAAGAGTTATGGGTGGGGGAAGGGCAATTATAATGCAATAAGAAAGACTGAGAAGGCATAGAATGGGGCAGTTAAATGCAGGGGACAGGGACAATCGAAATGTGTAGCTGGTTTAAAAAAAAACAGATACTACATATCTTTGATAGATTTGTCCCTATCTGGCAAGGAGAAAGGGAAACGTACGTTACTAAAGAAAGTTTATCTCTTGTTCAACGGCAGAGGAAGGCTTATGAGACATTCAGACGATAAGGTTCGGATACGGCGATGACGAGTTACAGAGTATCTAGAAATTATTTAAAGAGAGAGTTTAGAAGAGCAAGGAGGGGACATAAAGTGTCTTCAGCAGATCGAATAAAGGAGATCCGGAAAGCTTTCTTTCGACGTGTAAAGAATAAAAGCATGACGAGGATAGGAATAGGGTAAGTCAAACACAGAAGTGTGAAGTTGCGTGTGGGCACTGTGAAGCTCAGAATGGTGCGAAACAAATATTTCTCATCTGTTATCTGTCAGGAAGAGGAGAGTATTGTGGAGGAGAAACCTCCGTTACAAGCTACTGGACTTGAAAGGATTAAGGTTAATAAGAAGGAGGCGTTATCATTTTTAGAAGATGTGAATGTAGATAAGGCATCTGTGCTGGATGGAATTTTGCATGGAATTCTCTGGCTAGCAAGGAAGAATTTGGCCGAGACTTTGGCCTTAATCTTTGAGTTGTCCTTGTCGACAAGTTTAGTATCAGAGGACTGAAGATGGCAAATGCTGTGCCCTTGTTCTAGGAAGGCAGTGGAAACAACCTAGCTAATTATAAGAGATAGGATATATAAGCATCTAGCAAGCAACAATTTGATTAGAAATACTCAACATGGATTCGTCAAGGGCATGGCGTTTCTCACAAACCTCATTGAGATTTTTGAGAGGGTAGTTGAGCATGCGGATGAGGGTAGGGTAGCTTCATGGTGTGCATGGACTCCACGAAAGCCTTTGAAAATATTACGTATGCTAGGCTTCTGGACAAAATGCAGATGCATGTGATCTAATAGTTTGAATTAGAAACTGGTTTTCTGTAAGAAGGCAATGAGAGTTGGTCGAGGGAAAATATTCAGACTGACGTACGGTTACGAATGCTGTGCAACAAGAATTTCTGTCGGCAGCTTTTCTGTTTGTAACTTGTATAAACGACTTGGATGCAGGCATAGGTGAATGTTTTAGTAAGTTTGTAGATGATACTCAAGTCGGTGGAATGGTGGAAAGTGTGGAAGATTGTTGCAGGTTGCAGGAAGACTTCGATAAACTGCAGAACTGAACTGAAAATTGGCAAATGGAGAACACATCAGATAAATCTGATTCGCTTTGGGAAAATTAAGAGAAAAACATAATATTGGGTCAATGGAAAATTCTTCAGAGTGTCGAAGTGCCGAATGATCTTGGTGTCCATTTTCATAGATTCCTGAAAGTTACCACTAATTTGACAGTGCACTTCAGAAGGCTTTCGATATGTTAGGTTTTGTTGCTAGGGGCATTGTATTCTGGAGCAGTGATGTCACGTTGTAACTGTGTAAAAAACCTCGTGCGGCCTCACTTGGAATATTTTGCGCATTAGTAGTCACCCCTTTGCAGGAGAGTGTGGAACCATTGGAAAAGGTACAGAAGAATTGTACCAGCTGTTGCCTGGTCTGAAATGAGGAAAAACTGATGGACATGGTTCCGTTCTCATTGAAGAGAGGAAGGATAAGAGGCGATTTTATCGAGACATATAAAGTAATTAGATGATTAGATAGGGTGGACAATGAGAGTCTTGTTTTTCCGAGGGTGATTATATCTGCTTGTTCGAGGTGGCATAGTTGGGTGATAGAGTTCATACAGATGCAAGTTCTTCAAACAGAGCATGGTAACGGTGTGGAATGCCGTGCCTGCCACTGTAGTCAACTCAAACACATTCGGGGCGTTTAAGAAGTCCTTGGATAAGCATATGGATGACGATGGGACAGTATAGAGTGGTGGGCTTACATAAGTTCACAGGTGAGTGCAACATCGAGAGCAGAAAGGCCTGTTCTGCGCTCTATTATTCTATGTTTTATAAATCCTGACCAGCATTACATACCTATCCCTTTGCAACGGTTAAATAAGTATAACTAAATTGTGGTCACTATCACGGAAGTGCTCCCCTACCTCCAAATCTAACACCTGGCCTGGTTCATTACTCAGTACCAAATCCAAAGTAGCTTCTCTCCTTGTATCCCTTTTCACATACTGTGTCAGGAAACCCCCTCCTGCACGCATTGGACCTAAAAAAACACCTGTACAATTTATAGCACTTGAACTATCGTATTTATAGTCGATATTTGGAAAGTTAAAGTCCCCCATAACAACCATTGTGTTACTATCGCGCCTACCCATAATGCTTTTTGCTATCCTTCCCTTTATATCTTTGGAATTATTCGGAGGCTGAGACAAAACTAACAATAGTGTGTCCTCTCCTTTCCTGTTTCCATTCTCAGCCTACATTATCACAGTAGATGTGTTATCAGATGTCATTTCTGCCACCCTAACACCGTCCTTGAGTAACGATACCAAGCTCCCACTTTATTTTACCACATTTCCTGTTCTTTCTGAAACATCTAAATCCCGGAAGCTGAAAAAACCATTGGTGTCCAAAGTCTATGCATGTCACGGAAATTGCAACAACATTGAAATCTAAGATGTTAACCATGCTGCCGGTTCACTAACCTTATTTCTGAAGCTCATAGCATTGATGGAGACACACTTCCAACCATCTTTCAGCTTCCATTTTTCTCTTGTGAACTTAAAATCATATTTATGACTGCACTACTTTCAACCTCCTCGACACTGTAGTTAAATGTATGTTCACAATCCCCTGTTTACCTCGTTTAAACCATGAGAAAGAAATTTCACACGTTTCACCGAGGTCGTTTTTACCCTTTCGATTAAGGTATTGGCCATCACGTTTGCTTTGGTCTTGCCTATACCAGAATGAGGCCAACTTTGCTGGTATCTGAATCCCTTCCTCCTTCACCATCCCTGTAGACAGGTATTCACTCCTCTCTCTCGCTATCCCTCCCCTCGTTAGCACGGTGCACGGAAAATAAATCAGACATAATTATTCTTTTGTTCTATTTCTGAGATTCCACCCTACCTCCCTGAATGTCGGCATTAAATCCCCATCACATTCCCTACATATTTTGTTGTTGGCTATGTAATCATGACTTGAGGCTGGTCCCCTTCCTAAGTAAGGATCTTCAAAACACGATCTGAAGCATTACAGACCAGGACTTTGCGATGCAACATACCAACCGTAAGTCTCTCTCATTCCCACAGAACCTGCTATCTGAAACCACCCTCCCACCCCCCCTCCCGGCTAAGTATGAAGCCTCTAATGACTACTGCTCTGCCCCTCACTCCCTTCCCTTCGGAGCAACAGAGACAGACTCTGTGCCAAAGACCTGCACCAAATTGCTTGTCCCTGGTAAGTCGTCATCCCCAAAAGTATCTAAAATGGTATACTTGTTGTTCAGGAAAACAGCCTGAATGATGCGGCATCGTTTGTAAAATTTGGAATGACTGCATCTGTCGTTCAATATTTGGTCCGTACGAAATGTTTCTTTGGAAGGAACAAATAGCTCTAAACATTGGGTTGGTAACCAATGATCCCAATATCCACAAACCAAGCAGCATCAGAACGTTATCCCAAATAGCAACCACATTGCAGCACAGAAGAAACTACGCAGAGCAGAGGAAAATCACCTATACCATGTATTCAAAAAAGATGCTTAATAAATGAACGCAGGTCACAAATTTCTCAGCAACAAACACAAACATGTAGACAAAACACGTCCCGAAACCCTATCCACTCCCCCTACATCAAACACATATCGGAAATGACTGTTCGACTAGTCAGACCACTTGACATCATGGTAGCCCACAAACACATCAAAAAACTAAAACTGCAGCTAATGAACTTGAAAGACCCTAACAGACAACAAGCAAAACAAATGTCATTTCCGAAATGCCGTGCAAAGACTTTAACAAATACTACGTTGAACAAACTGGCAGAAAACTAGTCACCAGGAAGCTTGAACATCAATTAGCCAGACAACGACATGACTCTCTCATACTGATATCCATACATACAGATAATGAAGGACACCACATTGACTGTTACAGCACATTCATCTTCGTCATGCCAAACGGAGGCAAGCAAAAAGAATTCCGAGACGCATGGCATTCCAAACTGCACTGTATTAACAAACACATTGACTTGGTCCCGATTTACAAACCCCAGAGAAAAAGAACAGGAAATGACATCACCGCAGGAAATTATATTACGACGGTAAATCACAATACCCCCAACCCAAAGAAACCCAAACATATAAATAGAAAGCAGGAATCATCAGCAATGCTTCGTCCAGTGGATCGCTGAAAACGCTACATTATATGCTGACGAAACATCTGAAAATGAACCGTCCAGCTCATTGAATAAACCTACGTCCAGAACATCAAACGGAGCTACAAATCTTCTCAAATCGTGCTAACACCTATGGTCGCGATATGCTAAAACTGGCCCCAAAGTGGGAAACGAATGCCATCCGACTGAATGGAACCAGCGAATATGTGTATTTCCTGCACGAACAACTAAGGAAAGCAGGTGCTACCTAAATACCTTAAATGCAAACCTCCCCTTTACACCATACTAGCGAAAAACATAGCAGAAAAAAAACAGGCCACAGATTATTCAGCGAAATTCTTAATACTGCCCATAACAGAATCCGCAAATACAAATGGGAAATTTTGCACCTAAAAACACCACTCACTCATGCAACAGACCATGAATGGGAAGATACAGTAAAACAAGCTATAGATATCAGACAGCGATAAAAGCAAAAAACGAAAACAAAACTAGACCTGCTGCTTTCTTCTGGATGTGTTGCAGAAATGAAAAGGAATATAGTTTCACTTAATTACAGCGTGAAATGTGTTAAGTCTTTTCTTCTTCCTGGTTCTGAATGTGCGCCGATGTACACATCACCAATGGCCATTCTGTAGAAGAGTATTGTTACCGTGCTCTTATCCTTGTACTAAAATCCTTGGGAAATGGCTTTCCTCGCGCCGGCAAACCGTCTCAAAGCCAAATAGAAACCTGATGTGCTGGCGTCACAATGCAACACAGATTCCGAACGCATTCTCTTTGTCAATTGTACGCCAAAGCAGTCTCTGAAGGGGCCTCATTTGGAAGCTGTCTGCCATTTTTCAAAATGCGAAAATAAGCAACGGAAAACCTGAATCGTGTTTTGGAGTAGTTATCATGTCAGTGGGTCATTCCATCAGCAACAGCAATGGATGAATTTGCAGTCTCAGATGAAGCCCTGGACTGTCCTCTCATAGAGTCACTAATATGAACGTGTGCCCCCGAAATCTATGCCATGTTGGAACTGAAACTGAGGAAACGACAGAAATCTACTGAACAACATTGTATCCATTTTGCTCGAATGTGCGCCGATGTACACATCATTGATGGCCATTCTGTAGAAGAATATTTTTACCGTGCTCTGATCCTTCCGCTAAAAGCAATAGCACGTTGGCTTTCCTCGCGCCGGCAGCCCGTTTCAAAGCCAAGGAGAAACCTAATGTGCTGGCGTCACAGTGCGCCACAGATTACTAACGTCGTCTCTCTGTCACTAGTACACCAAAGCAGTCTCTGAAGGGGGCTCATTTGGAAGCTGTCTGCCATTTTTCAAAGTGCAAAAATCAGCATCCAAAAACCCGAATCGTGTTTTGGAATAGTTATCATGTCAGTGGCTCACTCCATCAGCAACAGCAATGGATGAATTTGCAATCTCAGATGAAACTCTGGACTTGTACTATCATAGAGTCACTAATACGAACGTGTGCCTCCGAAATCTAAGCCATGCTGGATCTGAAACTGAGGAAACAACAGAAAGGCCACCAAACGACATTGGATCTATTTTGTTTTCTTGGAGGAAAATAACACAGCGAGGCACGTGCAGCTCTGCAGAAAATCCTTCTTGTTGAGTCAGTCAACAACAAAAGACGTGAAGGTGACTCAGGCGGGAGAGCTTTTCACATTGAGAACAAAGTGCAGTCGCGGTCAGTTAACAACTCTTTGACATCTCGTGGTGGTGCGGGTGGGGGGACTGCCTTTTTACTTCAGTCATGATGTTCAGAAACCGTGTTTTGTGCATCTCTAATAAGCACCATAGAATTTAGTGAACTTTACTGAGTCGCTTCTCATCGATTTACACACAGGTTTCCAACTCAGCTGGCAGCCATGTGCCTCATGTCCAGGTGTGGACACCTCTGCAGCAAATTGCACGGTTAAGGTGCGAGAGAAGGAAACTAGCAATTCGTACCGGCTCCGGGGTTTGGACAGACTCGCAATGTGATCTGTCCTTCTTGGTTTCTAATGGTAACTCAGCTTTTCAGGTGGAGAACATTCCTTGGGACTCTTCTTCTGCCAAACTGTCGCGGTTAGTGTAACAACACGGCACAATATGATCTGGCACACGGCCTGCTCAGCTTTGTACATTTTTCCTGTAGGCTGATGTTGTTTCATGTTGCGTGCAATCATGAAAGTTGTTCTGTTTCGAGCAATGGGCGAAATCATTTACCAAAAGAAGAATCTAAATTCCAGTACTGTCGTACAGCTCATGGTTTCTTTATCGAATTGTAAACGAATGTACTTTCTCACAGATACATTACATTTGTAACTCAAACGATTGTCAGAAATTAGAATCAGCTTCCCATTGATTTTGTTTGGATTGCAGGACTATCATGATCTCTTGAAAAATTGATATTGTCACTCGGCATATCCCAGCAGCAATGCGAGAAGGCAGGGATCGTGGAAAAATTTCCATGTGACTTTGCTTCGGTTGCTTTTGAAGAGCACCATTGAAAATGTATGAAAATGCATGACTGCTGCGTCTGGGCTGTGGTCGAACGGTCTTAGCCGCTGAATATAGACGCCAATTAAGCAAGTCAACAACCAGCTACCCTGAACAGAAAGGTAAAGCATGAAACAGCTGCAAATTCCAATCCTGAATGAATCTGAGAAACAGCAGCCAATAGAGCCCACAGCGTGTCAGATTTCTGTTGTGTAGCGATTTTCACATTCGCTTGACACACGAAAAGTCCTCGGTTCAAAACGGGCAGAGACAGCCTGGTTCTGTATGGCCGTTTCGCAGTTTAGCGTACGCTGCATTTTCTTGATTGCTGCTTTCACGAGTAAACCTGTCTGTGGATTTACAGACACGTATCTGTTGCAGAGATGAAAAGGACTACAATTCCACTTAATTACAGTGTGAAATGTTGTTCAGTCTTTACTCCTTCCTGGTCCTGAATGTGCGCCGATGTACACATCACCGATGGCCATTCTGTAGAAGAATATTGTTACCGTGCTCTGATCCTTCCACTAATAGCAGTTGCGCATTGGCTTTCCTCACGCCAGCAACGAGTTTCAAAGCCATGGAGAAACCTGATGTGCTGGCGCCACAGTGCGCCACTTATTCCTAACGTCGCCTCTCTTACAATTGTGTGCCAAAGCAGTCTCTGAATTGGGCTCATTTGGAAGCTGTCTGCCATTATACAAAGTGCGAAAATCAGCATCCAAAAAATGAAATCGTGTTTTGAAGTTGTTATCATGTCAGTGGCACACTCCAGCAGCAACAGCAATGGATGAATTTGCAGTCTCATATGAAGCTCTGGACTTGTCCTATCATAGAATCATTAATATGAACGTGCGCCCCCGAAATCTCAGCCATGTTGGAACTGAAACTGAAAAAACGACAGAAAGGCCACCGAACGACATCGTATCATTTTGTTTTCTTGACAAACACAGAAGCATTAAAAAAACTTATTTTTCCGACCCTTAACAGTCACTGAAAAAGCCGTCTGAATAAGAAGTTCAAATTTCAACTTCCAGAATGCGAACATGAAAGGTTTCTTCGCACATTAGAAACAACACTGACAGACAATTTACTCACAGAAAAAAACATCCAGCTAACTACCAGATAGTTAAACGCACTAGCATAAACCCAAATAAGGATGGAAACACATTGAATACACAAAAAAGAAAAAAAACTATAAAGTTGAAAACGTGAAGGAAAAAAAAATTGTTATCCAACCTACAGACTAAGGACGCTTGACAGTCATTTTCAAGCAAGGAGAATACATTGAAAACCAAAAGCACTACTTGCAGACATCAAATTGACTAACAAGTGGCTATGGACCCGACCCACAACTACTGAAGCGAATCACAGCCCTTATCAAAAAGACTTCGGAAGTCTGTACGAATAAATAAGACCGATTTCCAAAAAAAAAGAAAACAAACGGATCTAACAAACCACGCTTCTATGGATTCCCCAAAAATCACAAACCAGCAGCTCCCCCTTAGACGCATAGTCTCGCTACCTGGAAAAGATTGGCCAAGGAGCCACATCACACTCAAAAACACTTATTAGAAACCTCACGCCACTCTATCCACTCCACCAAAAAAATTTCTGAAAAGCATAAAAACGTGAAGAGTGAAGAAAATTTAACAGCCCTGTTCACACCAATCAAAATAAACCTGGCCAAGGAAACACTGGCGGCAGTATTAGAAGACATATACACCAAACAACCCCAACTTCATCTGCAAGGGCAGTATCGTCAAGACTGTGGACCTATGCCTTATCACTCACTTCACCTTCAACAACAAAACCTACAGACAAATCAATGGAACACCAATGTAATCGCCGGTGTCAGGGTTGTTAGCCGAGGCAGTAATGATGAGACTCAAACATAAAGCTCTGCCAACCATGTAACACAAACTTTGGGTCGGATACGTGGATGAAATATTTCATATTACGAAACAAAACACGTTAGAGGAAACCTTCAAGGCCAGGAATAATACCCTTAGTGACATAAAACTCACTAAAGAGGAAGGAAGCAACAACAAACTGTCATTACTAGATGTCACAGTAGAGTGAACACCAATGGAGAACATCACACCAGACTCTCCAGGAAAACAACACAAGTGGATCAAATATTGAACTACAGAACCAATCATACAAATATCCACAAACGAAGCTGCGTCACAAAGTTATTCCAACGACAAAATACACACTCCAGCACAAAGAAACAATGCAGAAAAAAGGAAAAACAGCCATGCATCGTATTTAAAGAGAATGGCTACCCAATGACCACAGTTTGCAGATTTCTTAGCGACACACCCAAACAAGCAGACAAACCACCATAGTCCAGAAACCATAGTCAGTCTCCCCTACCTCAAAAACATCTCGGATATGACTGCCAGACTACTCAGACCCCTTGGAATCATGACAGTACACAAACCCACCAACACACGCAGACAGCAGGTCATGAACTTGTAAATCTGTGAACAGACAACAAGCAAAACTAATGCCATTTACAAAATACCGTGCAAGGACTGTAACAAATACTAAATTGAACAAACAGGCAGACAACGAATCACCAGAATATATGAACATTAACTAGCCGCAAACTGACATGACTCACTCTCACTAATATCCATACATGCAGATAAAGAAGGACACCTCTTCTACTCGGAAAAAAAAACATCCATCTTCTGGCAAGCTAAACAAAGACACGCCAAAGAACTCCTAGTAGCAGGGCATTCCACTGGAAATCTATCAACAAACGCATGAAATTGGACCTTACTTACGATCCCCGAGAAAACGAACAGGAAATGACATCACCTCAGGCGCAAAGAAACCTAAATATATAAATAGAAAGCAGGAATCATCAGCAATGGTTTTTCTGGAGGTTTACTGAACAGTTAAACTTGTATGGTGATAAAACATCTGAAAATGAACCTTCTAGCTCAGCGAGCAAACCTACATCCAGAACCTCACTCTGACCTGCAAATCCTCTCAAAGCTCGCTAACACGTATGGACACAATACACAAAAATGGCCCGAAAATGGGAAATGAATTCCATCCGACAGAGTGCCATTCACGAACAGCTGTACTTCCTGCACGAATGCCTAAGAACACAGATACGACCTAAATGTCTTCATTCCAAATTCCCCTGAACACCCAACTAGCTAAAAGACTAGCAGAACAAAACGGTCACAGAAGGCTTAGCGAATTTTTTAATGATGCCCACAACAGACTCCGTAAATGCAACTGGGAAATCTTGCAACAAAAATCTTTGCTCTCTCATGCAACAAACCATTAAACAAACCAACAAACACAGCGCAACAATTCATATGCATTAGACAACGACAAACACAGCGAAAATAAGAAAAAGAACCTCCAAGAAATTCTAGGCAAACTTATACAGAGTAACAACACTGAAAACACAGAAACATTGATTAAAAAAAGTATCAGTCCGACCGTTAACAGTCAATGAAAAAGCCCTCTTTGTAAATGGATTAAATTACAACTTCCAGGATGCGATCCAGAAAGATTTCTTCATGTCATTAGAAACAACACTGAATTTCAACCATCTCATTGAAGAAACTTAGCAAGCTATTAGTCAGTTAGTCGCACTAAGAGTCAGCAGAAAAAAAAGGAAGAAAACAGTGTCAGTACACCAGAAGGGAAAGCACTAGAAAAACCGAAAGAAAGATAAAAGCATGGTTATTCTAACTGCAGAAAAATATACTTGACAGCCATTGAAAAGTGAACGCACTACTTGCAGCTGCCAACACTTACCGACAAGTGGTGATAAACCCGACCGTTCAACTAGAAAACACTTATCGATCAACAAACACATTGACTTCGACACGATATACCACTCCCTAAGAAAAAGAACTGGAAATGACGTCATCATGGAAAATGACATCACCACAGGAAAAGATATCATTAACGCAAATCAACCCAAGCTTATAAGGAGTAAGCAAAAATCATCAGCAATGCTTCATCTGGAGGCTCGTTGAAGATGATACCTGGTATGTTGACGAAACGTCTGAAAATGCAGCGAGCAAACCGACATCCAGAACCTCATAATAACCTACAAATCTTCCCAAAACTCGCCAAAGGTGATGTTGTTTATTGACACGGAGAAACAACTGGAAGAGAGACAGAAAGACATTAATTGTAATCTCAGTTGTGAGTCATATTTTAAAACTTTTGCAGGAGAATCACTTCTCTGAATCAAATCCACAAGGGAGTTCCTGTTTGTAAGCTTATGGCATAATGATAGCACGTCTGATTTCACATCAGATTTCACATTTAAATTTTGGCAGATACACGATTCTTACCGAAAGCTCATCTTCGTTGTTTTTATATTGTAACAAAGTTTGTTCTCTGTGGATATTCATTAATGAAAATATTCTTTTGGGCTACTTTCGATCATGTGAAATTTTGTTGTCCGTTGTATTTGTGAGCAAGGTTTCACGGATGCAGCGTGTTAATTGTTTGAAGTAATGTTCAACTACCCCAATGTGAGAAGTGAACCACAACCTTATCCTGAGGTATAAACAGACAGACGCCGACCGCTCTCCAGCTGCTTCGGCCAGTTGGTGACAGCTCGGAGATAACATCATTTTGCTGATAGTCTCCACCTTAATCTATAGACAATCAGTTTTATTCTTTAATCTATCAGGACATTCCAGTGGAGGAGCACTTTGAAGCCACTGACCATAATTCTATTAGTTTTAAAACAGTAATGTAAAAGGATAGATCGGATCAAAAAGTTAAAGTTCTAAATTAGTGAAACGCCAATTTTGAAGGCATGAGGCAAGAACTATCAAAATTTGATTTTCGAGGGAATTTTACAGGTAATGGAATGGCTGGAAAATGAAAAGTCTTTACAAGGAAAGCTCACTGACCGGAACAGGTGGGGGAGAGAAACGCCAATGTGCTCTTCCACTCCCTGTGAACCAGAGTCTTGTGTAGCGGTTGGGGTAGTGCTGGGAGTGAGACGATGTGAAAATGTGGAAGTGTGAGCAAATGGGAGATTGTGTCAAACGCGAGAACTAAAACGCCGTTCAGTAAATCGTCCAAATTACTCCCTCTGAGACAGAGAGAGACAGATGTAGAGCCTCTGCAAAAGAGAGAATCTCTTCCAGTAATGGAGAAATGTGTCTGTGTACTTCTCGATACTGCATGGTGGATGCTGCTGTCTGAATCAGCATGGAGTGTTCCTGCAGGGATTCCTGTTACACAGAAATACAACAGTTGATCTGTATAAACTTCCTCACTTTGTTACTAGCATAAAGAATACACTTTACCACTCACATCATCCTAGAATGGCAGGGAAAATTTCAAAGTGTATCAGCCATAACCTTGACGCCTTTTCTGGGGAAAAGGGACAACTTGGCCCGTGTTCAATAACAAAGTTTGAGAGATTGAGTAATTCACTGGTAACGGCAAAAAGCTGAGGAAGTTTGTCTTGCTTCTTAAAACACATGAGTAAACTTTATAGACCAGCAGATAGTTCTCCCGGTATCACCAAAATGATTAACAGCAGAGTACATTTCACAGAGTATGGACTGACCTCTGGGATTTTGTGCCACTGTCACATTCTGCTCACATGAACTGAACACAAATAAAAATATTTCAATGAGAAGATTTGTTGAGTGCAATTCTGTGAAGAATCGAATCCGATGGAATGGGAAGTTCAATGGCAGCGGAGATGTAGCATCCTCTGAGAAGGCATTGTTTTCCATACTCGATGAGAGTGTCCAGTGCTCGTTCCAGAAGGTAGCATTCGGATCATGTCTATTCTGGATAGACACAAATGACCTTTTATACATAGCAGACAATTTCAAACTCCTAAGTGAGTCAAAAAAGCATAAATGAGCGAAAGAAAACTGAAACCACGGAAATTGGTACTTGCCAAAAACATCGATTATGCTCATCATCGTTTGCTGTCATCTTACTGAAACGGAGGCGAGAACAACCAGTAACCTATGTTAATAAAATTGCTCTAGTTAAGACTTGATCTCAACCATGGTACTTCATACGCCTCTGTATGTGTCTTGCAATATTGCTGCAGTGTGGTACGGTGGCTCAGTAGTGAGTACTGCTGCCTATCAGTGCCAAAGACCCCGGTTTGATTCCAGCTTAGGTAGACTATTGATAAGGGTAGTATTCGGGGGCAAATGTAGAATATTTGTGTAGGGGAGTGGCTCTGGGAGCATGAACCTTCGGATTGTCTTCGTAGATTTGTTGCAGAAAATTACTTGTTTCCGCACTGTCGGCATTCCATGACCCCTTATTGTATTACTTTAGCACATGTTAAGAGAGAGACGAAAAGTGATGGAAAACAGTCACCTCCCCGTCAGGGATTAGCACCAAACGATTCAGTATTGACTAAAAGAGCAACCACGTTACTTAAACTGGAAATGAAATTGCACAGCATGACAGCGAGTTTTCATGTATTGAATTTGACCCAGCATCCTTTCTCAAAAGGGAATTTTTCGAGATATGAAGACATGATAAAAGACAGAGAGGATACTTACTGGATTATAAAGACGTTTGGAAGGTAAGGGCACTGTTTACTTCAATACAAAACATTGTAAAGCAAGCCAATAGTGTTTACTGGGAGATAAAGCCTTTAGACAATACAAGGCGGTGTTTAATGGAATTGTGGAACAAACGAATAGATCACGTGGATTGAAAACAGTGAAGACTGAGTTGTGCCCTCATGGAGGTTTACCAGGTGGTGCATGTTTGGTGAGAGTGAAGAGGAGGAAAATTCCCTCAATTAAATGCGTCTATAACTAGAGTTTACAGCATCAGAACCAGCAGCCAATGATAAAGGAAAGTTGAGAGCACGGATTTTGCTTTCATTCTGACAGTTATTGAATTCAGGAACGATTTTTCTCAGAGAAAGAGTCGTTCCAGTAGTTGACTTCAGAATATTTGAATAAACGCGTGCAGACACACAAGGAGTGAATTTAATACGGAGAGGTAGTTTGGGCTGCCGGGACGGGGAGGCGTAAGGGGTGTTCTCCCGAATTGCATAGCAGTAATTGGAAAGAAATTGCATAACATTTACAACTGTAAATCATGATGTATAAAAGGAGTTGATGGTTTTGCAAGGTGTAGTAGCTTGTTCCACGTCGATTATTTAAATTGTAAAATATCTGAGTTGTTTAATTTATGTCTGTGTTGAAGGGAAACCTTTTCGTTCAGTCTGCTGCCTTTCTTGATTGTGATACAAAGTCACACCAACAGAATGGGATTAATTCTCGCACTATCTTAGCTTTCCATAAGCATCCCAATCTCCCCCCTCACCTTATCCAAACGACTATGGTGACCCTAACATCCCATTAAAGGTAAATTATACAACAGTGAGTAGGAATTGATCTGTTGATGTAACACACTATTATTATTGTCACTTGTTGCCTTGAACACTTCGCAGCAGTCATCACTGATCTTCGCCCAATAAGTCATTTGAAAAGAATCGAAAATTACTCCAGCTTAAAGCCTCTATTCTTCACAGCTGTACTTTAAAGATACTTTATCATTTCGATATCAGGTTTTCCAATAACTTTCAACCAGTCCCAAAAATAAATTCAATTCCTTTCTCATTGGTTTAGTAACCTGTGCGAGTTTACAGCAAATGCAACACTACGAACGGAGATTAACAGCCTTTCCTACAATTTAAACCAGCTCAGCATCATTGATACGACAAAATTAATCGATCTCAAGCAACACCTCTGTTTCTCACTTCACAGATGGATATCCACCTGGTCATTATTGCAGCTGTTCTTTCATAATTGAGGAGTTTCCAAAGGGCAGAACACTCATCAAAATCATAATCTGGACTTTTGGAATAAATGTTGCTTTACTCAATATTGTTTTGCATCTGTTTTATGTGTATAGTCTGTCTGGGAAATCAGAACAGTGGAAATGCGGTGTCTTGAATGTTGCTCCTGTAAAATGGGGGAGGTAAGTGTCACGACGAGTGTCTCTGCTGTCTGCATCTGCAGGAAGTGTAGACCACTCTAGCTTAACGGACAGACCGTTAGGGAACTGGAGCTGGAGTTTGGGAGTAGTAAGGGCGTAATTGAGAGTAGGTGCAGGGAGACAGTAACACGTTAGGTACAGGGAAAGGTGGATGGGTTACAGACGTGGAAGAAAAAGGGAGGTCGAGAGGCAGTACAGGGATCTAATGTGAGTGTCTTCTTCAATAACATGTACTACTTCTTTGGATACTGTTTGGGGAGATGATTTAGCAGGGGTACGGCACGGGGTACGGGTGTCTTGAACAGAGTTTGTCGCTGTTGCTCAGACTCAAAGGGGAGAGAGGAGGAGTGGAGCGTTCGTCATTGGGGACCCCATAGCTGGGGGGACAGATAGGAGATTATGTGGGAATGAGACAGATTCGTGCTGGTGTGTTGCCCCACAGGTGCCAGCATTCGTGATGTCTTGGATTGTTTGCGGCATAGGGAAGCTGCCCCAAGTTGTACATACGTACCTCAAACATAGGTAGTAAAAAACGAAGGCAAAAACTCCAGGAGCCGTGCTGGAAACTTGGAGCCAGAACCCACAGAGTTGTTATCACTGATTTCTTGCCCATGCTATGTGCTAGTGAAGGGAGGAATAGGGAGAGAGGAGTTGAACAGGTTGCTACATTGATTTTGCAGGAGGGAGAGAGTCTGATACTTGCATAATTGGTGCTCAGTCTCGGGTAGATGGGAACTCTACACAAAGGATGATCTTCACCTGAACCCTAGCAGAAGCAATATTCTGGGAGTGGAAGGGGGAATTTGTAATGCCCTTCGGGATGTTTCAAATGAATTCAGCAGTGGAGAGGGATCATGTATTGTGGCGTGAGTTTACAGGAGGTTGTGATTAGTGCGGTCATAAATAAGGTTTCAAGGTAGCAAGAGTGCACCAGCAAGCAGCACGTTGGTTTGAAGTGCATCTCTATCAATGCCAGGAGCATCCAGAATATAGTGGATGAACGTGTTGCATGGATTTGTACCTGGGATTTCGATATTGTGGCCATTTCGGAGATTTGAATAGAGCAGGCACAGGAATGGTTATCGTAGGTTCCAGGATTTAAAGATTTCAGTAAGAACAGGGAAGATGTTAATAGTAGAATAGATGTGGCATTGTTAGTCAAGCACAGTATTACGGTGGCAGAAAAGGGTTTGCTGAGGACTCGTCTACTTAGCCAATGTGGTCTGAGGTCAGAATCAGGAAAGCAGAGGTCACTTGAGGGTGAGTTTTCGATGGGATACCAAAAAGATCCGAAGATGTCGAGGAAAGACAATTGTGGAGAAGAGCCAAAATAACAGGGTAGTTGTGATGCAGAACTTTTACTTCCCTAATATTGGCTGGAAACGCGATAGTTCGAGTAAATTGTACGGGTCAGTTTTTGCTCAATGGGTGCAGGTGGTTACGTGACACAGTTTGGACATAGGCCAAAAGAAGCGATGTAAAATTGGTTTTGGTACTTTGTAATGAACCCGGCCTGGTGTTCGATTTGGAGGTAAGTAAGCTCTTTGATGATCGTGAACACAATTCGTTTATATTTAGTTTAGTGATGGATGAGGATAGGTATATACTGCATCGCTAGAGTTATAGCTGGAGGAAAGGCAATTATGATGCGAACAGACAAGATATAGGATGCAGAGATTGGGGAATGAAACTGCAGGGTTTGGTCATAATTCAGCTTTGGAGCTTGTTCAAGGAATAGCTACTGCCTGTCCTTGATAACTTGGTATGAGAGTTGAAGGCACAGTGAGGGTGCTTGAGAGTTAAAAGTTGGCCAGAGTGGGCCTAATGAGATAGTTCAGGAGAGCCAGGAGGGGACGTGAGAAATTTTGCCGAGTAGAATCAAGGAAAAACCTAAAGGTTTCGATTGGTAGGTCATGAATAAAAGAGTGACGAAGGTAAAATGTGGGCCAGTTACTAGTATGTTGGTTGGTATAGTACGAAGGACTAACGAGGAAATGCTGAAGGATTTTAACCTGTTCTTGCTCGGAGAAGAACTTTGAGAGGTGATTTAATAGCGACGTAAAAGATGATCAGAAGTTTCGATAAGGTGGAGATTGAAAGCCTTTTTTCTCTGGATGAATGATATCTAGCAGAAGCGGACATAACTTTAAATTCAGTGGTAATAGATATAGGTCAGAGGTTCTTTACTCAGAGAGTGGTATGGGTGTGGATTGTACTGGAATAATGTAGTTAAGATGGACTTCAGATTTGAATCACAAGTCGGCACAACATGCGGTGCCAAAGGGCCTGTGTTGCGCTGCAATGTTCTATGTTCTCACTGTTCCTTAGCCTGATGTTCCATAACCTCTTGTCTTTGTCAGTAAAAACTGCTCCAGGTAAAGATCGAAATCAAAACCGCAAGACTTCATGCATTTTTGTACTGTCATATAGGTGCCACCCACTAACCAATTGAGCCATTCGAGCCACGGGTTATCAGCCTGTCTGGGGTCCTGATTTTACCACTCGGCCCTTCAACCCAATTACTCTGAAATGAAATCTAACGCAGAGAAGATTATCCTAACAATGGACCATCGGTCATGGAGAATCTGGTTCAGGAAAAGGACATAGAAAAATGTCAAGAAAAAATTCTTTATTGAAAATAAGCTTAGTATGGCTTCCTGTGTTAATTTCAGACAATATTACACCTCCGCTGTTAAGGGCCTTTTCATTCCATCGGCTTCAATTCGCCACAGAATTCGATTCACTGATACTTCGCCAAATTCCTTTCGAAAGCTCATCCAGACAACATGACCCACACGATACCCACCGTTAACAATCTTCACCATTACTACATACAAGTGATCAGTGCAATGATTTTATGAATATTGAAGACATTAAAATGCTATGCAAGATAAATTGATTTTGAGTTTAAATTGCAAAGTAGCAAGAACCCACAGTAAGTTTCAGAATGGCAGAAATTCATGTTCATTACAACGACTGGAATTCCAGACTAGCAAATCGGAAATTTCTCCTTGACCCCTAATATCTATGCAATCATTTGTTCCAAGTGTCCAGTTGGAAACATGTGTAAATGAGCATGCAGTCTCACAGAGCGCCTGTGAAAATACTTCACTGTCTGATTTAAAGCTGCAACAGCAACTGTCTATTCCAGTTGCTTGACCGGCGAGGCAACGGTGAGGACTTTAATATTCCGTGGTGTAGATTCACTTTGTCCTCATTATGTTATTGTTTAAAACCTTTGACAGAAACCGACCAGACAGAGAGGAAAAAAGAGGAGGCCATTCACCCAACTGGCCCTGCCATTCGATATCGTCATGGCTGACCAAACTACTCAATGTCTTTTTTCCAACCAATAAACATCATCCTGTTCCCAACTGGGTTGCAGACATTTATCGAGCTCTACCTTTAATGGATATCGAAAATATGCGTCTGTGGCAGGGCAAAGTTGTGGTTCGAGACAGTTGGCTTTCTGCATGAATTTTGCAGGTGAGCAAGCGATGTTAGTCTGATGACATTTCAAATCATGAGCTAAAACCCGACTCTGGTGGGACTGGCACCGACTGCTTTTGAACATCAACCTTAACAATGATGCAAAAATCCAAACCGCTTTCCCTTACGCCACAGAGCAATACCAGCTACCGTTTTACATCACACAAAGTCGCCCTTGACACATTGTGTTCCAGAATCCCACCCAATATCTGTTTGCTGACGTCAGACTTTCCAATACCAGGTCTAATCCACGTGGGCGGCGACTCTTCAAGTTCTCGACTACATAACGCTGAAATATTCTGTTGACTAAGCAACACGACCTTCAGTTCGTGAATTCCATGTAAACAACAAAATCTGGTGAAAGCAATATTGCTCAGTCTTTTCTAAACCTCTTGTCTCTTGCTTTTAATCTGTGTCCCTAATCATTGATCCTTCCAATAACACGCTTATCTTTGTCACAGGTATCTACCCTGTTCACAATATGTGCCGGTTACTCGTTTCCTCAATCAACCTTCTCTGCACTCAGATAAACAGTGGCAACCTAGCTCTTCTATCTTCTCATTAGGAATGGTCCAGCTGAGCAACATCTACAGACTCCTCTGAACACCCTCTCCTGAAAGCAGACGATTCCTGCAGAATGGAACAAAGTTCTCTGAAGAAAAGCAGAAGTGTCTGAACAAAATAAGATGGTCTTGTACATCTGTGTAAAGAAAGGAGAGATATGGTTTCGAGTCCAGCCATCCATCTTTGCAACTGATGGGATGTGCGAGTGGATCAGGAAGGTGAAAGAAGGCGTCATTTTCCCAAATGATAAAACTGGATTTTGGGTACTGAAGCCTGAATGGTCGCTTACTGGAAAATGAGGTGCTGCTCTTCCAGCTCGTGCTGCACATTGCGGGAGAACTGCAACAGCCAGGAAAACGAGATGATTGCATGCGAACACAGTGGGTTGTTCAAGTTTCTGGAAACTGGAAGCTTCGGGTCATTTTTTCCAGACAGAACGTAGGTGTTCATAAATTTATTTTCCACTCTGTTTACCTCTCCTCTTTGTCGAGAGATCACATTGTGTGCAGGAAATAAAGCCTTGGTGGAGGGAAGTACAGATAAATGACTTGAAGATCGGCCTTGAACCTTGGACAGTGATGTAAAATATTGTAAACTGGCAGGCATTGTGGCTTATATGATTTCATGGAATGGTGCTGTGTAGGGGAGTGCTGGGATTCAAGGAATATTCGACCAGGGTGTCCGGTTAGTAAGTTTCCAGCATTGTGCGGGCAAAAAGTGCTTTTCATTGAGATTGAATATTGAATATTGGAAAGTGGGGTAGAATGAATATCTTCCTCAGGTTCCTGCTTCCAGTAAATATTTCAATTCGAAAAAAATCTACTTAATCCTTTTCATTCCAACCTGGGCACCAGGGACAGCTTGCAAATTTCACGAACAAAGACACTCTGTCCCCAGGGGGAAAAAAAGTCCATCCACATCTTATTCAGATAGCACTGTCCTTCCTGTGACATGTCACATTAATAATGTAAGGAGACGTATTAATAACCTGAACTTAGGAACGAAGTGTTCAATTTCCAAATCCTAAACATATCTCGTTTATTCATTCAGCTGCAGATAGAATATTGCGTGCACTTTTGCAATTCACATTTTGGAGGGATTTTTCAAAAAAATGTAAACAAAAGACAAAATCTCAAAGTGTCAGATATGATAGAATCCCTACAGTGTAGACATTGACCGTTTGGACCATTGAGTCTGTACCCTGCGACCGAAGAGCAACACAATCCCATACCCTTTCTTTCCAAAACCGCATTGAGTATTCACCGACGAATATAGAACTTAGTAGAACAGCTCTGCAGTCTGACAGCGTCAGTTGAGAGAAAGCAGTGTCAAAGCTTCAGTAGAAAGATTTCCCGAAGAAGGCTCACTCAACCCCAAACATTAATTCCGAATCCTCTTGTGCTGTAATTCTTAATTTTGTCTCTGATTTACAGCACTTAAATTTATTTTGGGGTTTATTGAGCATTAATCTGACCTGCATTCCCTTAGATTGGGTGACGAAGCTGGTTCGAGAACAAACTGAGGATGAATGCACAGGTTTCAAATGATTCGATTCCTGACAGTGTGGAAACAGATCCTTCGCCCCAACAAGTCCACACAAATCCTCCGAAGAGTAATCGAACTAAACCTGTTTCCCTCTGACTAAAGCACCTGACACTATGGGCAATTTACCATGGCCAATCCACCCTAACCTACAAGTCTTTGGATTGTGGGAGGAATTCGGAGTAAACCCATGCAGATACGGGGACAACGTGAAAACTCCACACAGACAATCGCCAGAGGCTGGAATTGGACCAAGGCCTCTGATGCTCTGAGGTAGCAGAGCTAACCACTACACCATCGTGTTTTTTATGTGGAAGTGCAAAGCGTTTGCACCAAATAGCAATTTGCCATAATGGATATCAATAATCCAGCGGAGATCAGTTTCTGGACAGGCAGACACAAAAAGAAAGCAAGTCTCATAACTATGCTTTATACAACAACGTAGGCAATGGTAGAAAACTTCAAAATCTTTGCGTGGAATTAGAATCAATTGAAGAGCGAGTGAAGAGGGAACCGTTTGTAAACCCCGTAAGAGAAATAAAAAATCTCTTTAAGAATTCAGCAGGTCTCACACTATGTGTGGACCGACAAATGTTGAAATCTTCAATACTTCAATATTCTGCGGATGTCACATGTGCAACAGAGCTCTTGTTGTCAACCTTGTCTTGTGTTTTTGCGAGTGATTTTCAGACGAACATATAGTCCAATTGACGAGGGATACAAACGATTACAGAATCCGTTCAGTGAAGAAACAGGCCACTTGATCCAACAAGTCCACACTAATGTTCTAAGAGTAATTCGCCCAAAATTTTTGACATTAATAATTACTCAACATTTACTCCTGATAATGTCCCCAACAGACCCGCAGATGCCAGGATGACGGAATGGGTCTTGGACTGTGGGGCGTTGGGGGAATTGGAATTTAACATGCCTCACGCATCTTATTGAATTCCATGACAATGTGACAAAACACATTAATGAAGGTAGAGCAGTAGCTGTGTTGTACATGGATTTGCATAAGGCTTTTGGTGTATTCTGCCATGTTAGGTGCATACAGAATGTAAGGAGTCATGGGATGCAGGGAAACTTTGCTCTCTGCAGACAGAATTGCCTGGTCCATAGAAGACAGAGGGTGATAGCGAAACCTAATATTAGCGGTGTTCTGCAAGGATCTATTATGGGACCTGCAGACTTTGGGACTTTTATTAATTATTTGGATGAGGAAGTGGACGTTTGCATTAGTTGGTTTCCAATGACAAGAAGCTGGGTGGAATCGTGAATAGTGTTGGTGTTGGTTGCACTGCGATATTGACAGGATGCCGAACTCGACTGATATGTGGGAGATGGAGTTCAAACGGGTACTGTTTACAGTGAACCATTATAAAAAAGTGAATTTGAACACAGAATGCAGTCATAAAGAGTGGATTCTTGGCAGTGTGGAGCAACAGAGAGATGCTGTAGTTGACGTCCACAGCTCCGCCAATGTTGTCGACCACGATGATAGGGTTTTTAAGAGGGTGTTGGCTTTCATTAGCGAGGGGTTGCATATGCCAGCTGCGAGATTATACTGCATCTCTTGAAAGCCCTGGTGAGACAATGCTTGGATTATTGTGTTCAATTCTGCTTGCATCATCAAAGGAATAATGTGGAAGCTTTAGAGAAGTTGCAGAGGAGATTTTCCAGTATACGACCTGGACTGGAAGGCAAATCTTCTGAGGAAAGTGTATGCGAACTGTGGCTTTTCTCATTGGAGCACAGATGGATGAGAGGTGACTTGATGGAGGTATACGAGATGGTGAGAGACTTAGATAGAGTGGAGAGCCAAACACTTTTTTTTTGCCCAGGGCAGAAAAGGCTATTACGACCCGGCATAGTATTAAAGTAATTAGAGGAACATTGGAGCGATGCCAGAGGTCGGTTGTTTGGAGAGGGAGAGTTTGGTACATGGAATACAACGGCAGTGGTGGCAGTCGGGACAGATGCATTCGGGACATTTCAGCAACTCTTGTTTCGCCACATGGAAGATCGTAAATTGAAGGATATGAAGGTTAGTTTGATGTTATATTTGGTTAAAGGTTCGGCACAACATTAAAGACCGAGGGGCTTGTACTTTGCTTTACTGTTCTATGTTTCATGTATCATGACCGCAACCATCCACATTCGAAAGACGACAGGTCACAGCGCGGGCCATAGATGCACAGTGCGATCCCAAAGGGATTTCCTTCCTGCTCCATGATTTATTCAAACTTTACTGTATATCCGACAAGAGGCCATGGATTTAATTGGGACTTTTGTTTAAAGAATATCACTTCCTCTCTTTAAGGAATTATATTTTGCAGCTGTAACATTCTCGAAGGAAGTGATTAGAATTGGGCCCCGATAGGATATTGAACACACCCGTTCTCTTCCTCAAACCCTCGACAAGCTCTTGTCTTCAATTCAGAGCCTAGCTACCAAGACACATTATATTCCGTGATCACTCTCATTCCAAAATACCCTATCACTTTTTGTCTACATCTTTTGTGTTTTGTAACTCTTTGACCAATAAACAGTTAAATTCTGTTGTCAAATAATTCCATCCCCTCTGAATTCAAACTACCACGAATCATATTGCTGCTTATGGGACGGTTTTCTTGTTTCGAAAACCAATAAAAGAAGGCTGGACAGGGTTCAAAAGAGGGGGCAGAGAGAGAGAGAGAGAGAAAGAGATCCCCTCTAGACACTCAGCGAATTGAAATAGGCAGCCTATGTTTAACTTATCCAATCATCATATTCAATCAGCCTGGCCGATACACATCTCACAAATCAAATGACAGTGTGGCATTGTGTGCGCACATGTGAGATTGAGAGAGCCTGTGCAAATGTGTCAGAGATGCTCTGAAAGAGAGTGAGTGTTTGAGAGTGTGTTTGAAAGCATATGTGAAAACTGAGATTGGCTGACACAGTGTGACAGGGAGAATCGCTGAGAGTGTGCATGAGAAAATGTGAAGTTCGATGTTCCTGATTCTATATTGGATAGTGCTTGTCAATGAGTGACTAAGTGCTATGACGGTGCGTAATGGAGAAAATATGATATTCCAGTTGAGTGATTCAGTATGACACACACGCAGTCACACTGCAGTTCAATGTTTGCATTGAGAACATCATTGATTCTTGCCTCGAAAAAAACCTACTAAATTCCTGCATGTTCTCCACAGCTCTGTACTGGAGGTGAATTGGGTCGGTACAAGGGGAAATGTGTTTGTCTGATGGCAGACAATTTTTCAGGTACTACTGATATATTAGAGAAGGGGAGAGGTGAATGTCAGACCAACAAGACACCACAAGAAGGAAGGTGAACTTTAAAAAGAGAACGGTTCTGTTCGGACTCGTTCACACGTCAGAGTAATGAGTGATGTGCGAAGACCAGTGTGATACAATTTGACAGTTGTAACAATAAGACACAGGTTAACCATTTTCATTCTTTTCCATGCGTGTCTTGGAGGAGATCATTCTGTTTCTTTCTCCCCACCTCTGCTCCTGAGTGTTCTCCTGCTACATTTTCTCATGATTAAAAACCAATGATAACGTCCCACACACAACAATGTGACCGGAAATTACTTTAGATTGGGAAGATAGAAATAGAGAGCAGCACAATGTGCTTTTTGAAAGAAGCAAAAATGTAGATACAGGGATTGTGTGTGTGTGTGCAGGATGGGGACAGCAATCGAGCGATCAAATATATCTTTGCAGGTGGATTAATCAAGGGATCTAGAATCTGCAGGGTGCTGGGATTGAGAACTGGGAGTCTCTATTACCGATTCACAGCTCAGCTTCAATAAATAAACTTAAGTTTGAAAGCACATTATCCAAAATGAAATTCTGGACCGCAGGTGATTAGATTACATACAGCGTGGAAACAGGCCCTTCGGCCCAACAAGTCCACAGCGACCCGCAACCCACCCATACCCCTACATATATCCCCCTTACCTAACACTACGGGCAATTTAGCAAGACCAATTCACCTGACCCGCACATCTTTAGACTGTGGGAGGAAACCGGAGCACCCAGAGGAAACACACGCAGACACGGGGAGAACGTGCAAACTCCACACAGTCAGTCGTCTGAGGTGGGAATTGAACCCAGGTCCCTGGCGCTGTGAGGCAGCAGTGCTAACCACTGTGCCACCGTGCCACCGTGATGATTTCTTTTTGAAAAAATCGGAATCCACGCAAACCCACAGCCTTTTTGGCCAATCATGATTTCAACACATTCTGAAGCAGGAAGGGACAACATTGGGGATTTGAATATGCATCAGTGGCCTGCGGTATTGCTGACACAGGCGTTTTTGGAAAACAGTATCCCAGTTTATAAAGCAAAATATTGTCACCTATCAACGCCGTATTCTTTTAGAAAGGCGTGATAAAGATTCAAATGTGCAAAATTCAATCTGACAGAGAAAGATAGAAAGAGCTGAAATGGAGATATGGGAGAAAAGGTTAAGTATTTTGAATTTGCCAGATAGCAGGATTGCCAACCCGTTGTCATCCTGCAGCCAGAACTGAACCATTATCGAGCATCAGCGACATACACAATCCCTCTGCAATCACAGTTCTGCTTTGGGATCTCGTTGTGTGTTAAATGTTTGCAGCGTGGCCGACATTGCCACAAGTGGCTCAGTGTCAAAATGTCGTTTGTATTCCCTCTAATTGTACATTTCGTTCTTTCTGTCTGTCTTTCTCTCCTCCTCTCCCTTTCGCTCTGTCTCTCTCCCTGTCTCCCCTATATCTCGTTTCGCTCTTTGTTTGGCTCTCTATCCATTCGTCTCCCACCTTTGCAAATTCCTCAATTTCTGTCTGTTCACAGTCTGTCTTTTTCATTCTTGCTTGCTGCCTATCTTTCATTCTTTATTGCTTTCTTTCTTCCTTTTGTTCCTTTCTTCCTTCCTATCTTTCTTCCTCCCTTCCTTCCTTTCTTGCTTTCTTTCTCTCTTCCTTTCTTGCTTGCTTTCTTTCTTTCTCCTTCTATCGCTCCCTCGTTTTATTCTTTCATTATTTCTTTCACTCTTGCTTTCTCATTCTTTCATTCCTGCATTTTTTCTTTCCTTATTTCTTTCTGTCTTTATCCTTTTTTCTCCCTTTCTTTCCTTCGATCTTTATTCCTTCCTTTCTTGCTTCCTTCCTTCGTTCCTTTCTTTCTGCATTTCTTTGTTGCTTTCTTTCATTTGCTCTTATTTTCTTCCTTCATTCGTTTCTTTAATTCTTCCGTTTTTCTTCCTTTCTTTCTTCTTTCCTTCCTTTCTTTCTTTCCTTCATTCTTCCTTCCTACTTTTTCCTTTCTTCCTCCCTTCTTTCTTTCTTCCTAGCTTCCTCACTTTCTTTCTCTCTTTCTTTCTCTCTTTCTTTCTCTCTTTCTTTCTTTCGTTCTCTCTTACTTTCTTTCTCTCTTTCTTTCTTTCTTCCTTTCTTTCTCTGTTGACTTCCGAGACCACGACACTATATACTCTCTTTCACACACACGGTCTCCCTCAAAGACATAATATCCAACGACATTATACACCACGTACACTCTCGCAAATTAGTTCACCCCGTGTGATACACACGCACATGCTCTGTCAAGCATGCAAACCTGCAAACAAACACCAAACTCACACTCCCTCACTCACAAGCATACATTTAACTCTATTAATTGAACGTCTATGTGCAGAATAATGCTTGCAGACACATCTCATTTTGGTCAAAAGCACCGGTTAGAGACACAATCAATGCAGACAGACCGTCCATGTTAGATAATATGTATTCTTAATTTGGAAATAGAACCATACTGTCTCAAGATTGAGTTACACACAGACACTAACCTTCCATCTTCAATGCATTTTCTCGAGAATATGACTTAAAATAATTGTGGGGATTTAGATCTTTTTGAACTGAAAACTGCAACATATTCGAAAAGATGGAACGCATATCAGCAGCCTGGGTTTGTTCAGTATATCATTTCAATTGCATGCCACTGTAATCTGTTGTTCCAAATGCTATGTCTTATCATCCTGATCAACATGTTAGCTGATGTAGGAGCAGCGGTCTGAAAGCTAGTGCTTCCAAACAAACCTATTGAACGATTGCCTAGTGCTGTATGATTTTAAGTTGTTCACCTCAGGCAACACAATGCCTTGGGAATTAACATCACAATGATCAGGAGGATCCAAAAAATCTCCTGCCCCAAGAAATATCATCACAATAGCATAAAGGTCTCCAAAGGGAACAAACTGAAATACAGTGACTGAGATTGCAGAGATGGAGTCACCTACCCTTCAGTGAGAATAAATCTGGAAAAGAAACTGTCAACTTTATCTCAAACTCTGTTCTAACTCTGTCTATACTTAGAGTCCATATGTTTCAAGCCTCTGGTTAAGTGATCTCTCATGTTTTCATGATATTTCAATGTTGTTGTGATGTCATACACGACATTGTTGATGGGGCGGTGGTTGAATTTAAATGCAGGATTTCATTGCATAATTTTCCTTCAACATGCTCTCGCTCCCCTTTTCAACTTTTTTTTTCTAATATATCCAGAGCAGCATGTGTAGGGGAAGCTGCAACGGGAACATCCAAAATGATATGAGCGAGGAAAGCCTTGGAAAAAAACAATCTTCGGTGGGGGAGACAGGTCTTGAGCCTTGAGGCCTTGTCAACACGCTGGACCACATGTGGGTTCATGTGAGTTGTGTGTTTATTTATCCCAATGTTTCATCTCCTCTTTGAGATTCTGTGTTTCGGAGCCTGACTTTAACTGATTCCTGTTTGAATATGGCCCGGTCGCATTTATATTAGGTTTGACACCAATCAACAGGATACTTGCGATTTGACAAAATACATCAACCTTCAGTGTCTTACATACAAGAGTCGCCAAGGGGGGCATTAAAACGTTCAATAATAAAACTCTCCAAAGATTTTTCTAATCTCAGATAATTTTTGAGATGTTTATCAGCTGGGGTGATGGAACTTGATGATTGGATAAGTTAGACACACGTTTGCCGCTTTCTATTCTGTGAATGTCTGGAGGGGGTTATTTCCATCTCTCTCTCTCTCTCTCTCTCTCTCTCTCTCTCTCTCTCTCTCTCTTTCTCTCTCTTTCTCTCTCTAGCTCTCTCTCTAGCTCTCTCTCTCTCTCTCTCTCTCTGTCTCTGTCTCTCTCTCTCTTCTCTCTCTCTCTCTCTCTCTCTGTCCCTCTCCCTTCTCAAGGAACAAAGAACAAAGACAATTTACAGCCCAGGAACAGGCCCTTCAGCCCTGCAAGCCTGAACCAATCCAAATGAATTTCTAAACCTGTCGGTCAATTCCTAAGCATCTGTACCCCTCTGCTCCCCACCTACTCATGCACGTATCCAGATGCATGTTAAACGAATCGACCGTGCCTGCCTCTATCACTTCTGCTGGCAATACGTTCCAAAAGCCTACCACCCTCTGTGTGAAATACTTGCCGCGTGTATCCCCGTTAAACTTCCCACCTCTCACCTTAAAAGCTTGACCTCTCGTTATTGAATCCTTCAACTTGGGAAAACGGTAGTTTCTATCCACCCTGTCTATACCCTTCTGATTTTATAAACATCAATCAGGTCCCTCCTCAATCTCTTTTTCCTAATGAAAATAAACCTACCCTACTCAACCTTTCTTTATAGCTAGCAGATTCTATACCAGAAAACATCCTCGTAAACTTTCTCTGCACACTCTCCAAAGACTCCACATCTTTTGGAAATGTGGCGAACAGAACTGTACACAGTATTCAAAATGCAGCCGAAGCAACGTTGTGTACAATGTTAATCTGACTTGCCAGCTCTTATACTCAATATCGTGTCCAATGAAGGCAAGCATACTGTATGTCTTCTTGAACACTCGACCCACCTGTGCAGCAACCTGCAGGGAACAATGGACCTCCACTCCCAGATCTTCCTGCTGATTAACGTTTCGCAAGGCTCTTCCACTCATAGTATAATTCACTCTAGAATTAGTCTTGCCTAAATGCATCACCTCTCATTTGTCTGGAATGAAAACCATCTACTGCATTTCCACCCAACTCTCCAGTTTATCTATATCCTTCTGTGTTCTTTGACGGTTTCTTATGCTTTCTGCTCCTCCACCAGTCTTCGTGTCATCTGCAAACCTCCTGATCAGAACAACAGTGCCTGCTTCCAGGTCATTTATGAGTATTACAAACAACAGTGTTGTTTGCAACCTGGGGAACACCACTGGTCATCTTTCTACATTTCGAGAAGCTGCCTTCTACTACGACTCTCTGTTTCCTCGTGGTCAACCATTTCTTTATCTACCTAGCTAGAACACCCTGCGCACAATTTGACTTCACTTTCTCCATTAGTCTACCATGGGGAAACTTATCAAACGCCGAACTAAAGTCCGTGTATATGACAACAGCAGCCCTTCCTTCATCTATCAACTTTCTCAATTCCTCGAATAACTCTATTAAGTTGTTAAGGCACGATCTTCCCCGCACAAAACCCTGTTGCCTATCACTGCTAATTCCATGCTTTTCGAAATATAATGAGATCCTACCCCTCAGTATCTTCTGCAGAAACTTTCCCACCATGACGTCAGGCTCACTGGTCTGTAGTTTCCCGGAATATCCCTACCACCCTTCTTGGACAGAGGGGCAACATGAGCAACCCTCCAATCCTCCAGCACCTCACCTGCATTTAAGGATGACACAAAGATATCTGTCTGATACCCAGCTATTTCATCTCTCGTCTCCCTCAGCAACCTGGGATATATCCCATCCAGTCCTGGGGATTTATCCACCTTCATCACCTCTAGCCGATTCAACACGTCTGCCCTACTTATGTCAGCGTGATCGAGACTAATCAACCTTCTATCTCTAATCTCAACATTCATGTTCCGCTTCTCAGTGAACACTGATGCAAAGTAATCATTCAGAATCTCATCCATTCTCTGAGCTTCCACACATATCCTTCCTTCATTATCCTTTAGGGAACCAATCCTTTCTCTAGTTTCCCGCTTGCTTCTTTTATACGAATAAAATGCTTTGGGATTCTCCTTAATTCTGCTCGCTAAGGCTATTTCATTACCCATTTTAGCCCGCTTTAATCATCCTTTAAGGCTTGTCTTATTCTTCCGATATTCTCCCAGGGCCCGTTCTATTCTTAGCTGCCTCGACCTTATGTACGTTTCCCTTTTCCTTTTGGATAGTCGTACAATTTCTCCTGTCATCCACGGTTCACGAATCTATCTCTATCTTTCTCTCTCCTTCTCTCTCTCTCTCCACCCCATCTCTCTCACTCCCCACACCCTCCCCCCCCCACCCCTCTCCCTCATCTCCCTCCTCTCCTTTATCTTCCTCTGTCCCTTCTCTGGAACGTTCTAGAGCTCACTTTCATTGGTGTTTGAACCAGTAAAACTATTCCACACTCTGCAATGTCATTCGTGGTTATTTGAAGTGGGTGGCTATCTACATATTTTTTCAGCAAAAGCTTACTGGTTATTGGAGAAAGTGGTTCAAAACACAAAAAATGCAGACAAAAGAGAGATTGCGTTTTGGAATGCAGCGCGTTCGAAGAAGAAAATGGCACTTGTAGCTGGGCAGGGAAGTGGAGACAGAAGCTGTTGTAGGGTCTGGGGAGAGAACTGGTATGTGAAATCTCCGATCTCGGCTCAATTCCAATCACTTCCTTTGAGAAAGCTACATCTTCAAAAACAGATCCTTGAAGAGAGGAGGTGATATTCTTCAAATAAATTCGAATTAATACCAAAGCCTCATGCCGGATATAAAGTGGGGTTTGAATACATCATGATGCAGGAATGGACTATCCTGTGGAATCGCACTGTGCATCAATGGTCCACGCTACGACCAGTCATCGTTGAAATGCGGACGGTGGTGGTCTCTATCCATAGAATTTAGAACAGCACAGCAAAGTACAATCCATACCGTCTTTAATGTTGTGCTGACATTTTATCCTAATCTAAGATCAAACTAACCTACATAACCTTCATTCTGCTATCTTCCATGTGCCTACACAACAGTCGCTAAAATGCCCCGGATGTATTCGCCTCGATTTAGGGAGTTTTGCTGAACAATGAGACCATGGAGTGCAGATAGATAGGTTCGTGAAGAAGACATTTGGTATGCTTTCCTTTATTGGTCAGAATATTGAGTGTAGGTGTTGCCAGGTCATATTGCGGTTGTACAGGACATTGGTTAGGCCTCTGTTGGAATATTGCATGCAATTCCGGTCTCCATCCTATCGGAAAGATGTTGTGAAACTTGAAAGGATTCAGAAAAGATATATAAGGATGTTCCCAGGTTTGGAGAATTTGAGCTATAGCGAGAGGCTTAAAAGGCTGGGGTTGTTTTCCCTGGATCGTTGGAAGCTGTGGGGTGACATTTTCTGGGTTTTAAAAAATTATGAGGGGCATGGATAGAGTAAATATGCAACGTATTTTCCCTGGGGTCGGAGAGTCAAGAGCTGGGGGTGTTTAGTTTGAGAGAGGAATGATACAAAAGAGGGGCAGCTTTCTCGCACAGTGGGTGGCAAGTGTATGTAATGAGCTGCCAGAGGAAGTGGTGGAGGCTAATTCAATTGCAACATTTCATAGACATTTGGATGCTTATCTATGTAGGAATGTTTGGAGGAATATGGCCTGGGTGATGGCAAGTGGGACTAGATTGGGTTGGTATATATGGTCAGGATGGATGGTTTGTACCGAAGTGTCTGTTTCCATGCTGTACATCTCCATGACTCTATGACTCCATGATCACCAAAAAAAGGTGTTGCATTCCACGTACATAACACTCCCTCTCCAAACAACCCAAGTCTGGCCTCTCCCCCAGTCTTACTCCAATTACTATAAAATTATACCCGCTTGGTATCGCCATTTCAGCCCTGGGGAAAAGTGTCTGCCTATCCACTCTATCTCTGTCTATCATCAACCTATACATCCCTAAGAAGTCACGTCAAATCCATCTACTATCCAATGAGGAAATCCTGAGATGCCATAAAACTTCTTAAGAAGACGTGCCTTCCAGTAAAGTTCGCATTCGGCAAATCCTCTCTGCATCCTCTCTAAAGCTTCCATGTTCTTCCTGTAATTATGCAAGAAGAACTGAACACAATAGTCCAAGCATGGTCTCACCAGGGCTTTATAGAGCTGCAGCATTATCTTTCAGCTCAACCCTATCAAAGCGGTTGACACCTTTGAGGGATCTGTGGACGTGGGCCCCAAGATCACTCTGTTCCTCCACACTGTCAAGAATCCAAAATTGATTACTGCATTCAGTATTCAAATTCCAACGTTTTAATAATGGTGCACTTTTAACTTTTCCGGGTTGAAATCCATCTTCCATTTAACAGTCCAGTATTACATCCTGTCAATATCGCATTGCAACCTTCAGCAACATTACGCAAAATACTACTAAGCTTTGTTTGATTGGCAAACCGATTATCACAAACTTCCACTTCCTCATCCAAATCAATCATAAAAATCACAAAGAGCACGGGTCCCATAACAAAGCCTTGCAAAAAGCTGCGCGTCTTAGGTTCCACTACGTCTATGGACGTCTATGGACCAGGCAGTTCTGCCGCAGAAGAAAATTTCCCTGAGGCTATAACTCCTTACTGTTTGTATGCGCCTACCACGGCAAAACTCATCATATGCCCTGCTGAAATCATGTACCCCACTTCCACTGCTCCATCTTTATTAACGTGTTTTGTCACGTCGTCAGGGAAGATAGTAAGCTTCGTGAGGCCGGGAGAATTCAAACTCATCCAACGTCCCACAGTCCAAAACCCATTCTGTCCTCCTGGCCCCTGTGGGTCTGTGTATAAGGTTATGAGGATGAAAGGAGGGAATTGTTCAGATTGACAGGGACTTGGACTCGTTCACATCTCAGGGTATTGGTTGCGAGGTGTGGGCGTCGAAATTTGCAGGTTGTGGTTCAGGGATATAGAGGTGCTCATCGCTTCAAACGGATGAAGCATCCGGGTCTGACAACATCCCAACCAACCTCAGTCGATTGTCAGGATTTAATTAACCTGCTGTCAACGAGTGCCCATTTTAAAATTGTTGCTTGTGGGATTCTGTATGTAGACTGACAGAGAGGGGACAGTCAAACAGAGATAGAATGTTAGGAATGGACACAAAGAGAGTGAGGGACAGAGAGAGAAAGGAAAAGAGAGTATAGAGAGATATTACTCCATGTACCCACTCAAACAATTAGAGTACAGGTATTCTGTCATATTTTTTCCATTGACTGATGCCCTGTCCCATTTCTCACATTATCTGATGTCCTTCATCACATCCTTTCCTTTAGAAATACCCGAGGCCAATGTTTCCATTTCGTAGTTCCCTGCAATGATTCTCCCGCTGCAAGAATTCTTAAAATTTATTGTGCTCTCCAATACTTTGTGCAATTACTGGTGCAATAATTCTACAATTTAATGCTTCTCTGAAGCAATTCACTAATCGTTGGCGACATGCAACAATTATGCCATTAATTGATCCGCTGCAGCAAATGTCCTGTTTATTAATGCCCATGAACTTAGTTGTGATCTTCTCCAGTGCTCTTAATATTTTGGCAATGTGCATCAATCTCCTATATCCTGATGCGCCAGCCCGAATTCTCCCATTCAACTGTGTTGCACACGAATTGAAGGAGGGCCGCATGATTAGTCAATCAGGAATGTCAGACGTTTATCCTGTTCGAGGCATTTCCGGCAGACTGTATTACTGAGAAAATTTATCATTGTTAGATGACCAACAGCGAGGCATTGCTTCATGATGAGATGGTCTGAATTGAGGGAGTGCCACACTATGAGATGGCCAGTACTGAGGTAGTACTGCACTGTCAGTGGGTCAGAATGATTATAGATATCTCCGACAATTAGGCACTGTATCTGAACTTGACCCATTGGGATGCAAAAAATTATCAGGCTGACTTTCCAATTGTGTGGCACTCCTTCACGAATGACCCAGTAATAATTCGGGCCTACCTTAGTACTGTGTCCCTGATAATGAGGGACTCAGAGCGGACAGGCCATCCTGCAACGAGGTATTTCCTCAGAAGTGAGTTGTCGACAAGCAGACATCCCTTATTATTAACTCTCCGATCATGAGGCTCGCTCTTAGTGCTGAAACGTTCACAGTAAAATCCGCCCCACCCCACCCCAGTGCTGACACTCTCATAAAGTTCACTTATTTAGAACTGATCCTGAGTGTGTGGAAGATCATTGAATTTGACACGTTACAACGAGACACTGAACCGATATTACTCCTCTGGCTAACAGGCACTACCTCAGAACTGAACATCTGAAATGAATATCTCCCTCAGGACTGAAATTTGGGAAGTGCGGCACATGCTCAGTACTGGGCCCTTACAGAGCTGCAGTGACTCGGAAAAAGAGACACTGGTTCAGTATTGACGTCCAACAAGGAGACACACCTTCAATCGGACTGTCTCAGACATTTGGTATAGCTGACAGCTAACGTTTCAATTGTGTGTCACTTCTTCAAAGTAACACTGTTAGAAAGAGGAATTGCCTGAGAATTGACTCTCTGACAATAATTAATTATCACATGTCTGATCATGTGGCAGTGCTGCAAAGCCTCAGTACTGATCCTCTGATCGAGCTTGAATACCTCAGTCCTACCTGAGAATTGTCCCTCTGTTTTCGATGACCTCGAGTTCGACCCATCCTGTAGAGGAAGTCAGCAAGGACTCTCGTGGTGACCTTTATTTCCTATGTTCTACAAGTGGAACATTCAAATGCCCTAACCGCCATTCCCATATTCTAAATGCAAATGGAACTGCAGAATAATAAAGAGTAAAAAAAAGCTTACCAATCCGGTGCACAAAGTTTTTTGTTGTTTCAGGATTTGGATGGGAGGGAGACACAACCAAAGTAGTGTTTCAGATCACGCAAACTTCCAAAAAATCACTTCTCTTGCTCAGCAGTCCCGGGTCCACTCCTGCTTCACGTGCAATTCGCCGAATAACGAGGTATGGATTTTTTTTTTAAAAAAAATAATCACTCACCTCCTCGTCAGCTCCATGATCGATGCTCCAGCTATTGCTGGTGTTCAAACAAACATGGATGGTCTTGACGCACAAGGTAAGAATTTTTGTTCAAAAATTATTTACCTTCCCGTCAGCCAACTGGTCGACATACCCGCTCTGCCTGCTGCTGCTTCTTAACAAAATGAAGAGTTTGCGGGATAATGAGGTGGATAAGTGATTTGAATCGTTCTGTTTGTTGTTCATCTCTTCTGTTCAGTTTGCTCAGCAGCACTTGTTCACTGTGCGTATCTGCGCTCAGCAATTTACACATCTACACTCACTCCCTGTCTTCAGCTTATCTCCCACTTTCCGTTGGCATCACCTCCGCCTTTTCCCAGCTCATTCCATTTGCTTTTCCCGAACCTTAATTGTGTTAGTTGATTTTGAAATTATCTCAGGTTAATATTTGAAACACTTCTGGTTATGGTGAGCTCCGCACATTTCTCTTTGTTTCCCTATTGTGTTTATGAGGAACTATTTGTGATCATGGTACTTCATTCACGACCTCATTCTCAAGTAGAAAATTTATGCAATGGTCTACAAAATCCGACAGGGTTCACTGGCCATACAACTAAAGCACTTAAACTCCACGCTGACATTTCAACTTCCATCTAAAATTGACTCGATGTCAAGAACAATGAATGGCAATCAAAGGTTGTTTTTGTTTCACTTTTACATGATTATTGTTTCGAGTGACGTTAGACTGGGCTCATTCCTGGGTTCTTCAGACCTGAATCATATCCTTGATGCAGATCAAATATAGGGACATGAATAATACATTTTCAGACGATAATGGAAATCAGTGTGTTAGTTGTAACGATGGACTAGTCAGTACAAGAGTAATAGGATCCTGATCGGATCACTCGGGCTATCGACCATGCCCCATTATTTGATACCTTTATTACTAAATTCATTAACTGTCCTTTTTAATGAAAAATCTGTTCCTGAGCCTTGAATATTTTCAGTATCCCAGCCTGCGCTGCTATCTTGCTGAACACACACAATCCTTTTAGATATATGTTTCTCATCTCTGTCAGAAACCAATACTCAATTCGAAAACAGGGTTTACTTGTTTGAGATACCCCCACAAGAGAAAGCGGCTAACGTATCAAGTCCCATGTAATTATTAATCCTGTTTTTTTAATGAGATGAACATACACTTACCTAAACGCCAATAAATGAAAACCTAACTTTTCCTTATTTGGTAATCCTTTCATCCCTCTCTGCCACATTTGAATTAGTCCCAATGCAAGTACAGACCTCCTTAAGGTAGGAGATTAGAAGTGCTGTTTCGACTGTAATCGGACGATTGCGCTGGTAATCACGTACGAAATAATCCAATTATACAACTACTGATATTAACTGTACAGAATTTGAGAGCTAATGTTTTAGGGGGAGGCAGGTGATTATTTGGGACATGGGGGGAATCTCTGAAGTGGAAGCAGCATTTAAGACTGGAACATTTCGGAGCCAAAATTTGGCCATTCAGCCCATCGAGTCAGAATACCAATTCACTTATTAGTGATAAGTTTCTCAAACCCATTCTTCTGCTTTGTTCCCCTAAACCTTGGTCTCATTGATACTGAATAAAATTTTTTTTTAGATTAGATTAGATTACTTACAGTGTGGAAACAGGCCCTTCGGCCCAACAAGTCCACACCGACCCGCCGAAGCGCAATCCACCCATACCCCTACCCCTACATATACCCCTTACCTAACACTATGGGCAATTTAGCATGGCCAATTCACCTGACCCGCACATCTTTGGACTGTGGGAGGAAACCGGAGCACCCGGAGGAAACCCACGCAGACACGGGGAGAACGTGCAAACTCCACACAGTCATTCGCCTGAGGTGGGAATTGAACCCAGGTCCCTGGCGCTGTGAGGCAGCAGTGCTAACCACTGTGCCACCGTGCCGCCCAAATATATATCTCAGTCTTAAAAGTTCTCTTTGACATAGCCTTTGCAGCCTTTTGTGGCAACGAAATCCATAGATTCTCTCCACTCTGACTGAACATCTTTGTCATGACCTCCTCTCCAAATGTCTATCCTTTACTCAAATGCTCTGCGCTCGCGTGGTTGTCTCTCTTACCTTTGGAAACATTTTCCAAACCTCTGTTCTGTACAGGTCATTCAGTATTCAATATGTTTCAATTCCGTGACCCAAATCTGATGTTTCTCAGCTCCAAGTAGTTTAAACCAATAGGTCTCAAGTGTTACACTTGTGTTAAGAATTTCATTCCTCGCAGTATTCTTGTGAACACCCTCTGAACATGCTCCAGGGCCAGTACCCCCTTCCGAATTGTGGCTCATTACACCATGTAATGTCTGAAAATTTCCTTAGAGAGCCTCTGAAGTACATCATTCCTTTCAATTAGGGAAAATGAGGATTTCAGATTGTGGAGATCAAAGTCGAGGATGAGGTGCCGGAAAAGCACAGAAAGGTCCGGTAGCATTTAAAAGCAGGAGAATCGGTATTTCGATCAAATGCCCATCATTCGGATTCATCTTATATATATATATATATATATATATAAAATCAAGTCCTAACAAAATAAACGGCAAAATTGCATTTGCCTTCCGAACAACTGACTCAACCTGCAATTTTAACTTGAGACAGTGCAGACCTGGAACGCCCAATGTTTCTTTAGACTTCAGACTTCGGAACTTTCTCCCTATTTAGAACATAATTGCTGTGTCTATTCTTCCTACCGAAGTGCATTACCTCACTTTATAACGTTGTACTCCACTTCTTTGCCCTCTCTCCGAAACTGTACAATACCTTGTGAGGCCTCCCCGGCTCCTCAAGGCTATCTGTGCCCCAACCTAGATTTGTATCTTCTGCAATCTTAGTCAGAATTTTATCAGTTCCTTCATCTCGATCGTTAACGTATAACGTGATAAGCTGTCTTTCCAATACTGAGCTTTGCAGAGCATCACTTGCCACTGGCTGCCGTCCTAATAAGGACACGTTCATCGCCATTCTCTGCTTTGTACCGGATAGCTGAGATTCTACCATGCCAGTGCTTTATCTCTAACACCATTGGCTCTTATCTCACTCAGTAGCGTCCTCTACAACAACTTTCAAAGACCATGTTGATGTCCATGTAAATAACAGCTATTGGCTCTCCTTGTTCTAACATGCTTGTTAATTTTTCAAAGAACCGTATTCGATTTGTCATGGCTTGCTTCACCTTGATTACAACATACAGACTTTGTTTGTTTTATGGTAACACATCCAAGGATACAGAAATTTTATCCTTAACAATGGATTCCAGGGATCATAGCCTGGTCATACGTTCGGCGAATCAGTCTGAATTTTTCCGAATTTTGCCTTACTCTTTTTTTGAAAAAGGCTGTCATGTTCCAGTTCTCTGGGACCCTCCCTGATTCTAACGACTCTAAATGCAGCTAAACCCCTCTGTGTCTTGTCCAGGGGTTTAGATCAGCGATTAGCATAATGTAACTACGAGTGTGCAGATTCTGCCCGCGGAAATATACCCAGTCCACATCAAGCCTTGCAGCCTGAGCATGTAGTCACCTGCCTCCCCGAATTCCTACAGGTTATTTGAACTTGCCATGACATTATCTTAATCTGACATTTGGTGCAGGCACAAAACTAGGCTGATAGATTACACCATGCAGCAGCGATCGATAGACTTCAGGGAATCGACAGCACTGTAATTCATAGGAGAACTGTCATTCTGGCGCTGGAGTTTCCTACAATGGTTTTCAATGAATTGTCCTTTCGTTGATTACTTTAAATGATTACTTGACTTGTTTTACCCTGTTCATGTGCAGTGAACCTTGCGGTCAGTTTATCTAATTATTGTCAGTTCTCTCCTTATGCCAGTGCATTTGGATTTGTTTCGGTTTTGGATTTTTGTTTGTGTTTGGAATGCTCGTAACCAAAATTCATATTACCTTTAAATTCCTTGAGATCACCGTTTTATGTAGGGTCTTTTTTTTCTCCCTCCATTTAAGCCATTTCATAACACAATGCCGGATTTAAAATAGCTGGTATGCTGTATTACAGCGCCAGAAAACTGGGTTCGCTTTCAACTTCAGGCGATTGTCTGTGTGGGATTTATGCATGCTCCTCGTGTCTGCTTGGTTTCGTCTGTGCGCTTCGGTTTCCTCCCCGAACCAATGACATGCAGGTTAGGTGAATGGTCATGCGAAGTTGCCGAGTGTTCAGCGATGTGTACATTATGGGTCAATGTCGAGTGATTAGGTATGTGAAAAGAGCTGGACGGGACACTCTTTGGACGGTCAGTGTTGGACTTGTTGTGTCAATTGTCCTATTTCCACACTGTAGAGATTCCATTAATGTTTGTATCCCTCGGCAATTGAACTATGTGATCTTCTGAAAAGCACGCACAAAAAACATAACACAGGTTTGTCTGAAAAAAGCCCCGTTGCACATGTATTTCCCCCAGTAGATTTGAATTTTGAAGATCTCAAACTTTGTGCGTTCAAACACAGTGTCAGACCTGCTGAATTCTTAAAGGGATTTTCAGTTTTCCTTTCCTGACACTGCCCGAACACCAAAACCACGGTTGGGAGGTTTATGAACTGTTCTCTTTTCACTATCTCTTTCATTAATTCTGATTCCAAGCTAAGATTTTGAAGTTTGTCACCACTGCCTTTGTCTTACTAGAAAGCATGGTTATGACAATAGCTTTCCTTTTGTGCCTGTCTATTCAAAACATTATGTCCGCTGGATTATTGATATGCATCGTTGTTGACCGTTTTTACCTATCTACCTTACGGTTACATGTTCTGTCATGATTTATTTCTCTTTTTTGCTCTTTCTTTCTTATTTACTCCTTCTTTCTGCATTTATGTCATTCCTTCTCTTTCGTTCTCTTTTATTATTTCTTCTTTCTTTCCTTCTTCCTTACTTTAATTCTTCTTTTCTTCCTCCCTTACTTCCTTCCTTTCATTCTTGCTTTTGTTTTTTTTTCTTTCGTTTGTTCCTTCATTCTTTCTGCCTTTCTTTCTGCTTCTTTCCCTCTATCATTCTTACTTTCAATATTTCTTTCGGTCTTTATCTTTGTTCTCTCATTTCTTCCTTCCTTCCTTTCTTTTTTGTTTCTTCCTTTGTTTCTTCTTTCCTCCCTTCTTCTCTTTCTTTCATTCATTACTTCTTTCTTTCTGACTTGCTTTCTTTCTCTTTTTCATTCATTCTTTCTTTTTTCCTCCCTGTATCGCTCTTTAATTCTTTCTTTCATTAGTTCGTTCATTCTTCATTTAATTCTTTCTTGTTCCTACATTCTCCCTTTTTTCTTTGTTTCTTTCACTCTGTATCCTTGTTTCACTCTTGCATCATTTCTTTTTATCTCCCTTTCTCCCTTCATTTCGTTCGTCCTTTTTTCTTCCATTCTTTCTTTCTTTCTTTCTTTCTTTCATTCTTTCTTTTTTCTTTCTTTCTTTCTTTATTTATTTACTTACTTATTAATTAATTAATTTATTTATTTATTTCGTTTTTCTTACTTTCTTCCTTTATTCTCACGTTCTTTCTTGCTTCCTTTCTTTCTTGCTTTCTTTCCCCTTCTTTCCCTCTTTCGTTATTTCTTGCATTCTTACTTTCATTCTTTCTTTCATTCATTTAGTCTTTAATTTTTCATTGTTCATTCCTGAGACGACTACACGATATACTCTCTCACACACTCGCCCAAGCACACATACTCGCATGCATTCACACATTCACGCTTTACCTCAGTCATACACACCGTCTCTCTCAGACACACAATATACCCGCAACACTAACACCACGCACACTCTCGCAGTCCAGTTAACGAAGCGTGATACTCACGCACAAACAGTGCCAAACATGCACACATGCAAACACACACTAGCTCAGGTAACTCATACTCACACACTCACAGGCTCACACTCACATCCTCTCTCTCGTGCACTCACGAGAGAGAGGATGTGAGTGTGAGCCTGTGAGTGTGTGAGTATGAGTTACCTGATGAGTATGAGCCTATTGGTTGAATGTTCATGTGCAGAATAATATTTGCAGACACATCTCATTTTGCTGAAAAAACATGGAATCGAAAGGCAATCAATGCAGACAGTTAATCCATATGAGATATTTCAATTTGTTACTTGGGAAATAGAACCATTCTGACTAAAATTGGCTGGCACACAGTCATAACATTACACCTTTCAGATATTGTCTGTGCTGATACGTCATCATTTTTATATATCACTGCGTTGTCTCAAGAATATGACTTAAAATAAGTTTTGTGATTTAGATGTTATTGAACCGAAACCTGCAACCTATTCGAAAAGATGGGAGACTGATCAGCGATCTGGGTTTGTTGAATATATCATTTCAGTTGCTTAACACTGTAACATTTCGATATCTATTAAAGGTAGAGCTCGATAAATGTCTGCAACCTAGTTTGGAACAGGATGATGTTTATTGTTTGGAAAAAATATATTGAGTAGTTTGGTCAGTTGCAGCTTTAAACCAGACAGTGAAGTATTTTCACAGGCGCTCTGTGAGACTGCATGCTCATTTACACATGTTTCCAACTGGACACATGGAACAAATGATTGCATAGATATTAGGGGATCAAGGATTTGCTAGCAAATTTCTGATTTGCTAGTCTGGAATTCCAGTCATTGTAATGAACATGAATTTCTGCCATTCTGAAACTTACTGTGGGTTCTTGCTACTTTGCAATTTAAACTCAAAATCAAGGGCCGAGTGGTAAAATCAGGACCCCAGACAGGCTGATAACCCGTGGCTCGAATGGCTCAATTGGTTAGTGGGTGGCACCTATATGACAGTATAAAAATGCATGAAGTCTTGCGGTTTTGATTTCGATCTTTACCTGGAGCAGTTTTTACTGACAAAGACAAGAGCTTATGGAACATCAGGCTAAGGAACAGTGAGAACATAGAACATTGCAGCGCAACACAGGCCCTTTGGCACCGCATGTTGTGCCGACTTGTGATTCAAATCTGAAGTCCGCCTTAACTACATTATTCAAGTACAATCCACACAATTACCACTCTCTGAGTAAAGAACATACAACTGACCTCTGACCTATACCTATCACCACTGAATTTAAAGTTATGTCCGCTTCTGCTAGATATCATTCATCCAGAGAAAAAAGGCTTTCAATCTCCACCTTATCGAAACTTCTGATCATCATTAACGTCGCTATTAAATCACCTCTCAAAGTTCTTCTCCGAGCAAGAACAGGTTAAAATCCTTCAGCATTTCCTCGTTAGTCCTTCGGACTATACCAACCAACATACTAGTAACTGGATCACATTTTACCTTCGTCACTCTTTTATTCATGACCTACCAATCGAAACCTTTAGGTTTTTCCTTGATTCTACTCGGCAAAACTTCTCACGTCCCCTCCTGGCTCTACTGAACTATCTCATTAGGCCCACTCTGGCCAACTTTTAACTCTCAAGCACCCTCACTGTGCCTTCAACTCTCATCCTTACAGACGACTCGTTTTTCTTCTCGACGAGAAATTCAACTTCTTTGGTAAATCGAAGCTCGCTTTCTCGACCACTACCTCACTGCCTGTTGCATACCAAGTTATCAAGGACAGGCAGTAGCTATTCCTTGAACAAGCTCCAAAGTTGAATTATGACCAAACCCTGCAGTTTCATTCCCCAATCTCTGCATCCTCTATCTTGACTGATCGCATCATAATTGCCTTTCCTCCAGCTATAACTCTAGCGATGCGGTATATATCTATCCTCATCCATCACTAAACTAAATATAAACGAATTGTGTTCACGATCATCAAAGAGCTTACTTACCTCCAAATCGAACACCAGGCCGGGTTCATTACAAAGTACCAAAACCAATTTTACATCGCTTCTTTTGGCCTATGTCCAAACTGTGTCACGTAACCCCCTGCACCCATTGAGCAAAAACTGACCCGTATAAGTTACTCGAACTATCGCGTTTCCAGCTAATATTAGGGAAGTAAAAGTTCTGCATCACAACTACCCTGTTATTTTGACTCTTCTCCACAATTGTCTTTCCTCGACATCTTCGGATCTTTTTGGTATCCCATCGAAAACTCATCATCAAGTGACCTCTGCTTTCCTGATTCTGATCTCTGACCACATTGGCTAAGTAGACGAGTCCTCAGCAAACCCTTTTCTGCCACCGTAATACTGTGCTTGATTAACAATGCCACATCTATTCTACTATTAACATCTTCCCTGTTCTTACTGAAATCTTTAAATCCTGGAACCTACAATAACCATTCCTGTGCCTGCTCTATTCAAATCTCCGAAGTGGCCACAATATCGAAATCCCAGGTACAAACCCATGCAACACGTTCATCCACTATATTCCGGATGCTCCTGGCATTGATAGAGATGCACTTCAAACCACCTTGTTGCTTGCTGGTGCACTCTTGCTACCTTGAAACCTTATTTATGACCGCACTAATTACAACCTCCTGTAAACTCACGCTACAATACATTTTAGATTAGACTTACAGTGTGGAAACAGGCCCTTCGGCCCAACAAGTCCACACCGACCCGCCGAAGCGCAACCCACCCATACCCCTACATTTACCCTAACCTAACACTACGGGCAATTTTAGCTTGGCCAATTCACCTGACCCGCACATCTTTGGAGTGTGGGAGGAAACCCGGAGGAAACCCACGCAGACACGGGGAGAACGTGCAAACTCCACACAGTCAGTCGCCTGAGTCGGGAATTGAACCCGGATCTACAGGCGCTGTGAGGCAGCAGTGCTAACCACTGTGCCACCGTGCCGCCCACAAAACATGATCCCTCTCCACTGACGAATTCATTTGAAACATCCCGAAGGGCATTACAAATCCCCCCTTCCACTCCCAGAATATTGCTTCTGCTAGGGTTCAGGTGAAGATCATCCGTTGTGTAGAGTTCCCATCTACCCGAGACTGAGCACCAATTATGCAAGTGTCAGACTCTCTCCCTCCTGCAAAATCAATGTAGCAACCTGTTCAACTCCTCTCTCCCTATTCCTCCCTTCACTAGCACATAGCATGGGCAAGAAATCAGTGATAACAACTCTGTGGGTTCTGGCTCCAAGTTTCCAGCACGGCTCCCGGAGTTTTTGCCTCCGTTTTTTACTACCTATGTTTGAGGTACATATTTTCAACTTGGGGCAGCTTCCCTATGCCGAAAACAATCCAAGACATCACGAATGCTGGCACCTGTGGGGCAACACACCAGCACGAGTCTGTCTCATTCCCACATAATCTCCTATCTGTCCCCCCAGCTATGGGGTCCCCAATGACGAATGCTCCACTCCTCCTCTCTCCCCTTTGAGTCTGAGCAACAGCGACAAACTCTGTTCCAGACACCTGTACCCCGTGGCGTACCCCTGCTAAATCATCTCGCCAAACAATATCCAAAGAAGTAGTACATGTTATTGAAGAAGACACTCACATTAGATCCCTGTACTGCCTCTCGCCCCCCCTTTCTTCCACGTCTGTAACCCATCTACCTTTCCCTGTACCTAACGTGTTACTGTCTCCCTGCAACTACTCTCAATTATGCCCTTACTACTCCCGAACTCCAGCTCCAGTTCCCTAACGGTCTGTCCGTTAAGCTAGAGTTGTCTGCACTTCCTGCAGATGCAGACAGCAGAGACACTCGTCGTGACACTTACCTCCCCCATTTTACAGGAGCAGCATTCAAGTCACCGCATTCCCATTGTTCTGATTTCCCAGACAGACTATACACATAAAACAGATGCAAAACAATATTGAGTAAAGCAACATTTATTCCAAAAGTCCAGATTATGATTTTGATGAGTGTTCTGCCCTTTGGAAACTCCTCAGTTATGAAAGAACAGCTGCAATAATGACCAGGTGGATATCCATCTGTGAAGTGAGAAACCGGGGTGTTGCTTGAGATCGATAAATTTTGTCGTATCAATGATGCTGAGCTGGTTTAAATTGTAGGAAAGGCTGTTAATCTCCGTTCGTAGTGTTGCATTTGCTGTAAACTCGCACAGGTTACTAAACCAATGAGAAAGGAATTGAATTTATTTTTGGGACTGGTTGAAAGTTATTGGAAAACCTGATATCGAAATGATAAAGTTTCTTTAAAGTACTGATGTGAAGAATAGAGGCTTTAAGCTGGAGTAATTTTCCATTCTTTTCAAATGGCTTATTGGGCGCAGATCAGTGATGACTGCTGCGAAGTGTTCAAGGCAACAGGTGACAATAATAATAGTGTCACATCAACAGATCAATTCCTACTCACTGTTGTATAATTTACCTTTAATGGGATGTTAGGGTCACCATAGTCGTTTGGATAAGGTGAGGGGGGAGATTGGGATGCTTATGGAAACCTAAGACGGTGCGAGAATTAATCCCATTCTGTTGGTGTGACTTTGTATCACAATCAAGAAAGGCAGCAGACTGAACGAAAAGGTTTCCCTTCAACACAGACATAAATTAAACAACTCAGATATTTTACAATTTAAATAATCGACGTGGAACAAGCTACTACACCTACCAAAACCGCCAACTCCTTTTATACTTCGTCATTTACAGTTGTAAATGCTATGCAATTTCTTTCCAATTACTGCTATGCAATTCGGGAGAACACCCCTTATGCCTCCCCGTCCCGGCAGCCCAAACTACCTCTCCGTATTAAATTCACTCCTTGTGTGTCTGCACGCGTTTTATCAAATATTCTGAAATCAGCTACTGGAACGACTCTTTCTCTGAGAAAAATCATTCCTGAATTCAATAACTGTCAGAATGAAAGCAAAATCCGTGCTCTCAACTTTCCTTTATCATTGACTGCTGGTTCTGATGCTGTAAACTCTAGTTATAGACGCATTTAATTGAGGGAATTTTCCTCCTCTTCACTCTCACCAAACATGCACCACTTGGTAAACCTCCATGAGGGCACAACTCAGTCTTCACTGTTTTCAATCCACGTGATCTATTCGTTTGTTCCACAATTCCATTAAACACCGCCTTGTATTTTCTAAAGGCTTTAACTCCCAGTAAACACTATTGGCTTGCTTTACAATGTTTTTGTATTGAAGTAAACACTGCCCTTACCTTCCAAACGTCTTTATAATCCAGTAAGTGTCCTCTCTGTCTTTTATCATGTCTTCATATCTCGAAAAATTCCCTTTTGAGAAAGGATGCTGGGTCAAATTCAACACATGAAAACTCGCTGTCATGCTGTACAATTTCATTTCCAGTTTAAGTAAGGTGGGGGCTCTTTTAATCAATACTGAATCGTTTGGTGCTAATCCCTGACGGGGAAGTGACTGTTTTCCATCACTTTTCGTCTCTCTCTTAACATGTGCTAAAGTAATACAATAAGGGGTCATGGATTGCCGACAGTGCGGAAACAAGTAATTTTCTGCAACAAATCTACGAAGACCATCCGAAGGTTCATGCTCCCAGAGCCACTCCACTACACAAATATTCTACACTTGCCCCCGAATACTGCCCTTATCAACAGTCCACCGAAGCTGGAATCAAACCGGGGTCTTTGGCACTGATAGGCAGCAGTACTCACTACTGAGCCACCGTACCACACTGCAGCAATATTGCAAGACACATACAGAGGCGTATGAAGTGCCAAGGTTGAGATCAAGTCTTAACTAGAGCAATTTTATTAACATAGGTTACTGGTTGTTCTCGCCTCCGTTTCAGTAAGATGACAGCAAACGATGATGAGCGTAATAGATGTTTTTGGCAAGTACCAATTTCCGTGGTTTCAGTTTTCTTTCGCTCATTTATGCTTTTTTGACTCACTTAGGAGTTTGAAATTGTCTGCTATGCATAAAAGGTCATTTGTGTCTATCCAGAATAGACATGATCCGAATGCTACCTTCTGGAACGAGCACTGGACACTCTCATCGAGTATGGAAAACAATGCCTTCTCAGAGGATGCTACATCTCCGCTGCCATTGAACTTCCCATTCCATCGGATTCGATTCTTCACAGAATTGCACTCAACAAATCTTCTCATTGAGAATTTTTAAATTTGTGTTCAGTTCATGTGAGCAGAATGTGACAGTGGCACAAAATCCCAGAGGTCAGTCCATACTCTGTGAAATGTACTCTGCTGTTAATCATTTCGGTGATACCGAGAGAACTATCTGCTGGTCTATAAAGTTTACTCATGTGTTTTAAGAAGCAAGACAAACTTCCTCAGCTGTTTGCCGTTACCAGTGAATTACTCAATCTCTCAAACGTTGTTATTGAACACGGGCCAAGTTGTCCCTTTTCCCCAGAAAAGGCGTCAAGGTTATGGCTGATACACTTTGAAATTTTCCCTGCCATTCTAGGATGATGTGAGTGGTAAAGTGTATTCTTTATGCTAGTAACAAAGTGAGGAGGTTTATACAGATCAGCTGTTGTATTTCTGTGTAACAGGAATCCCTGCAGGAACACTCCATGCTGATTCAGACAGCAGCATCCACCATGCAGTATCGAGAAGTACACAGACACATTTCTCCATTACTGGAAGAGATTCTCTCTTTTGCAGAGGCTCTACATCTGTCTCTCTCTGTCTCAGAGGGAGTAATTTGGACGATTTACTGAACGGCGTTTTAGTTCTCGCGTTTGACACAATCTCCCTTTTGCTCACACTTCCACATTTTCCCACCGTCTCACTCCCACCAATACCCCAACCGCTACACAAGACTCTGGTTCACAGGGAGTGGAAGAGCACATTGGCGTTTCTCTCCCCCACCTGTTCCGGTCAGTGGGCTTTCCTTGTAAAGACTTTTCATTTTCCAGCCATTCCATTACCTGTAAAATTCTCTCGAAAATCAAATTTTGATAGTTCTTGCCTCATGCCTTCAAAATTGGCGTTTCACTAATTCAGAACATTAACTTTTTGATCCGATCTATCCTTTTCCATTACTGTTTTAAAACTAATAGAATTATGGTCAGTGGCTTCAAAGTGCTCCTCCACTGGAATGTCCTGATAGATTAAAGAATAAAATTGATTGTCTATAGATTAAGGTGGAAACTATCAGCAAAATGATGTTATCTCCGAGCTGTCACCAACTGGCCGAAGCAGCTGGAGAGCGGTCGGCGTCTGTCTGTTTATACCTCAGGATAAGGTTGTGTTTCACTTCTCACATTGGGGGAGTTGAACATTACTTCAAACAATTAACACGCTGCATCCGTGAAACATTGCTCACAAATACAACGGACAACAAAATTTCACATGATCGAAAGTAGCCCAAAAGAATATTTTCATTAATGAATATCCACAGAGAACAAACTTTGTTACCATATAAAAGCAACGAAGATGAGCTTTCGGTAAGAATCGTGTATCTGCCAAAATTTAAATATGAAATCTGATGTGAAATCAGACGTTCTATCATTATGCCATAAGCTTACAAACAGTAACTCCCTTGTGGATTTGATTCATAGAAGTGATTCTCCTGCAAAAGTTTTAAAATATGACTCACAACTGAGATTACAATTAATGTCTTTCTGTCTCTCTTCCAGTTGTTTCTCCGTGTCAATAAACAACATCACCTTTGGCGAGTTTTGGGAAGATTTGTAGGTTATTATGAGGTTCTGGATGTCGGTTTGCTCGCTGCATTTTCAGAAGTTTCGTCAACATACCAGGTATCATCTTCAGCGAGCCTCCAGATGAAGCATTGCTGATGATTTTTGCTTTCTCCTTATTAGCTTGGGTTGATTTGCGTTATTGATATCTTTTCCTGTGGTGATGTCATTTTCCATGATGACGTCATTTCCGGTTGTTTTTCTTAGTGAGTGGTAAATCGTGTCGAAGTCAATGTGTTTGTTGATCGATAAGGGTTTTCTAGTTGAACGGTCGGGTTTATCACCACTTGTCGGTAAGTGTTGGCAGCTGCAAGTAGTGCGTTCACTTTTCAATGGCTGTCAAGTATATTTTTTCTGCAGTTAGAATAACCATGCTTTTGTCTTTCTTTCGGTTTTTCTAGTGCTTTCTCTTCTGGTGTACTGACACTGTTTTCATCCTTTTTTTCTCTGCTGACTGTTAGTGCGACTAACTGACTAATAGTTTGCTAAGTTTCTTCAATGAGATGGTTGAAATTCAGTGTTGTTTCTAATGACATGAAGAAATCTTTCTGGATCGCATCCTGGAAGTTGTAATTTAATCCATTTACGAAGACGGCTTTGTCATGTACTGTTAACGGTCGGACCGGTACTTTTTTTTAATCAATGTTTCTGTGTTTTCAGTGTTGTTACTCTGTATAAGTTTGCCTAGAATTTTTTGGAGGTTCTTTTCATATTTTCGCTGTGTTTGTCGTTGTCTAATGCATATGAATTGTTGCGCTGTGTTTGTTGGTTTGTTTAATGGTTTGTTGCATGAGAGAGCAAAGATTTTTGTTGCAAGATTTCCCAGTTGCATTTACAGAGTCTGTTGTGGGCATCATTAAAAAAATTCGCTAAGCCTTCTGCAATCGTTTTGTTCTGCTAGTCTTTTAGCTTGTGGGGTGTTCAGGGGAATTTGGAATGAAGACATTTAGGTCGTATCTGTGTTCTTAGGCATTCGTGCAGGAAGTACAGCTGTTCGTGGATGGCACTCTGTCGGATGGAATTCGTTTCCCATTTTCGGGCCATTTTTGTGTATTGTGTCCATACGTGTTAGCGAGCTTTGAGAGGATTTGCAGGTCAGAGTGAGGTTCTGGATGTAGGTTTGCTCGCTGAGTTGGGAAGGTTCATTTTCAGAAGTTTTATCACCATACAAGTTTAACTGTTCAGTAAACCTCCAGAAAAACCATTGCTGATGATTTCTGCTTTCTATTTATATATTTAGGTTTCTTTGCGCCTGAGGTGATGTCATTTCCTGTCCGTTTTCTCGGGGATCGTAGGTAAGGTCCAATTTCATGCGTTTGTTGATAGATTTCCAGTTGGAATGCCATGCTTCTAGGAGTTCTTTGGCGTGTCTTTGTTTAGCTTGCCAGAAGATGGATGTTTTTCTTTTCCGAGTAGAAGAGGTGTCCTTCTTTATCTGTATGTATGGATATTAGTGAGAGTGAGTCATGTCAGTTGGCGGCTAGTTAATGTTCATATATTCTGGTGATTCGTTGCCTGCTTGTTTGTTCAATGTAGTATTTGTTACAGTCCTTGCACGGTATTTTGTAAATGGCATTAGTTTTGCTTGTTGTCTGTACACAGACTTGCAATTTCATGACCTGCTGTCTGCGTGTGTTGGTGAGTTTGTGTACTGTCATGATTCCAAGGGGTCTGAGTAGTCTGGCAGTCATATCCGAGATGTTTTTGAGGTAGGGGAGAGTGACTATGGTTTCTGGACTATGGTGTTTCGTCTGCTTGTTTGGGTTTGTTGCTAAGAAATCTGCAAACTGTGGTCATTGGGTAGCCATTCTCTTTAAATACGATGCATGGCTGTTTTTCCTTTTTTCTGCATTGTTTCTCTGTGCTGAAGTGTGTGTTTTGTCGTTGGAATAACGTTGTGACGCAGCTTCGTTTGTGGATATTTGTATGATTGGTTCTGCAGTTGAATATTTGATCCACATGTGTTGTTTTCCTGGGAGTCTGGTGTGATGTTCTCCATTGGTGTTCACTCTACTGTGACAGTTTGTTGTTGCTTCTTTCCTATTTAGTGAGTATTATTGTCACTAAGGGTATTATTCCTGGCCTTGAAGGTTTCCTCTAACGTGTTTTGTTTCGTAATATGAAATGTTCCATCCACGTACCCGACCCAAAGTTTGTGTTACATGGTTGGCAGAGCTTTATGTTTGAGTCTCATCATTACTGCCTCGGCTAACAACCCTGTCATCGGCGATTACATTGGTGTTCCATTGATTTGTCTGTAGGTTTTGTTGTTGAAGGTGAAGTGAGTGATAAGGCATAGGTCCACAATCTTGACGATACTGTCCTTGCAGATGAAGTTAGGGTTGTTTGGTGTATATGTCTTCTAATACTGTCGCCAGTGTTTCCTTGGCCAGGTTTATTTTGATTGGTGTGAACAGGGCTGTTACATTTTATTCACTCTTCACGTTTTGATGGCTTTCAGAAATTTTTTGGTGCAGTGGATGGAGTGGCGTGAGGTTTCTAATAAGTGTTTTTGATTCTGATGTGGCTCCTTGGCCAATCTTTTCCAGGTAGCGAGACTATGTGTCTAAGGGGGAGCTGCTGGTTTGTGATTTTTGGGGAATCCGTAGAAGCGTGGTTTGTTAGATCCGTTTGTTTTCTTTTTTTTTAAAATCCGTCTTATTTATTCGTACAGATTTCTGAAGTCTTTTTGATAAGGGCTGTGATTCGGTTCAGTAGTTGTGGGGTCGGGTCCATAGCCACTTGTTAGTCAATTTGATGTCTGCAAGTAGTGCTTTTGGTTTTCAATGTCGTCTCCTTGCTTGAAAATGACTGTCAAGCGTCCTTAGTCTGTAGGCTGAATAACAATTTTTTTTCTTCACGTTTTCAACTTTATAGTGTTTTTCTTTTTAGTGTATTCAAAGTGCTTCCATCCTTATTTGGGTTTATGCTAGTGCGTTTAACTATCTGGTAGTTAGCTGGATGTTTTTTTTTCTGTGAGTAAATTGTCTGTCAGTGTTGTTTCTAATGTGCGAAGAAACCTTTCATGTTCGCATTCTGGAAGTTGAAATTTGAACTTCTTACTCAGACGGCTTTTTCAGTGACTGTTAAGGGTCGGAAAAATAAGTTTTTTAATGCTTCTGTGTTGTCAGTGTTGTTACTTTATGTATGTTTGCTAGTTGTTGTCAAGAAAACAAAATGATACAATGTCGTTCGGTGGCCTTTCTGTCGTTTTTTCAGTTTCAGTTCCAACATGGCTGATATTTCGGGGGCGCACGTTCATATTAATGATTCTATGATAGGACAAGTCCAGAGCTTCATATGAGACTGCAAATTCATCCATTGCAGTTGATGATGGAGTGTGCCACTGACATGATAACTACTTCAAAACACGATTTGGTTTTTTGGATGCTGATTTTCGCACTTTGTATAATGGCAGACAGCTTCCAAATGAGCCCAATTCAGAGACTGTTTTGGCACACAATTGAAAGAGAGACGATGTTAGGAATAAGTGGCGCACTGTGGCGCCAGCACATCAGGTTTCTCCATGGCTTTGAAACTCATTGCTGGCGTGAGGAAAGCCAATGCGCTCCTGCTTTTAGCGGAAGGATCAGAGCACGGTAACAATATTCTTCTACAGAATGGCCATCGGTGATGTGTACATCGGCGCACAATCAGGACCAGGGAGGAGAAAAGACTGAACAACATTTCACACTGTAATTAAGTGGAATTGTAGTCCTTTTCATCTCTGCAACAGATACGTGTCTGTAAATTCACAGACAGGTTTACTCGTGAAAGCAGCAAGCAAGAAAATGCAGCGTACGCTAAACTGTGAAACGGCCATACAGAACCAGGCTGCTTCTGCCCGTTTTCAACCGAGGACTTTTCGTGTGTGAAGCGAATGTGAAAATCGCTACACTACAGTAATCCGCCACGCTCCGGGCGCTATTGGCTGCTGTTTCTCAGATTCATTCAGTATTGGAATTTGCAGCCGTTTCATGCTTTACCTTTCTGTTCAGGGTAGCTGGTTGTTGACTCGCTTAATTGGCGTCTATATTCAGCGGCTAAGACCGTTCGACCACAGCCCAGACGCAGCAGTCATGCATTTTCATACATTTTCAATGGCGCTCTTCAAAAGCAACCGAAGCGAAGTCACATGGAAATTTTTCCACGATCCCTGCCTTCTCGCATTGCTGCTGGGATATGCTGAGTGACAATATCAATTTTACAACAGATCATGATAGTCCAAACAAAATCAATGGGAAGCTGATTCTAATTTCTGACAATCGTTTGTGTTACAAATGTAATGTATCTGTGAGAAAGTACATTCGTTTACGATTCGATAAAGAAACCATGAGCTGTACGACAGTACTGGAATTTAGATTCTTCTTTTGGTAAATGATTTCGCCCATTGCTCGAAACAGAACAATTTTCACGATTACACGCAACATGAAACAAAATCGGACGACAGGAAAAATGCACAAAGCTGAGCAGGCCGTGTGCCGGATCATATTGTGCAGTGTTGTTACAATAACTGCGACAGTTTGGCAGAAGAAGAGTCCCAAAGAATGTTCTCCACCTGAAAAGCTGAGTTACCATTAGAAACCAAGAAGGACAGATCACATTGCGAGTCTGTCCGAACCCCGTAGCCGGTACGAGTTGCTAGTTTCCTTCTCTTGCACCTTAACCGTGCAATTTGCTGCAGAGGTGTCCACACCTGGACATGAGGCACATGGCTGCCAGCTGAGTTGGAAACCTGTGTGAAAATCGATAAGAAGCGACTCAGTAAAGTTCACTAAATTCCATGGTGCTTATTAGAGATGCACAAAACACGGTTTCTGAACATCATGACAGAACTAAAAAGGCAGTCCCCCCAACCGCACCACCACAAGATGTCAAAGAGTTGTTAACTGACCGCGACAGCACTTTGTTCTCTATGTGAAAAGCTCTCCCGCCTGAGTCACCTTCACGTCTTTTGTTGTTGACTGACTCAGCAAGAAGGATTTTCTGCAGAGCTGCACATGCCTCGCTGTGTTATTTTCCTCCACCCCGTTTGCCTTTTTCTGCTCCTCTGTGATGTCAAGAAAACAAAATAGATCCAATGTCGTTTGGTGGCCTTTCTGTTGTTTCCTCAGTTTCAGATCCAACATGGCTTAGATTTCAGAAGCATATGTTCGTATTAGTGACTCTATGATAGGACAAGTCCAGAGTTTCATCTGAGATTGCAAATTCATCCATTGCTGTTGCTGATGGAGTGAGCCACTGACATGATAACTACTCCAAAACACGATTCGGGTTTTTGGATGCTGATTTTTGCACTTTGAAAAATGGCAGACAGCTTCCAAATGAGCCCCCTTCAGAGACTGCTTTGGTGTACTAGTGACAGAGAGACGACGTTAGAAATCTGTGGCGCACTGTGACGCCAGCACATTAGGTTTCTCCTTGGCTTTGATACGGGCTGCAGGCGCGAGGAAAGCCAACGTGCTATTGCTTTTAGCGGAAGGATCAGAGCACGGTAATAATATTCTTCTACAGAATGGCCATCAATGATGTGTACATCGGCGCACATTCGAGCAAAATGGGTACAATGTTGTTCAGTAGATTTCTGTCGTTTCCTCAGTTTCAGTTCCAACATGGCTTAGATTTCGGGGGCACACGTTCATATTAGTGACTCAATGATAGGACAGTCCAGGGCTTCATCTGAGACTGCAAATTCATCCATTGCTGTTGCTGATGGAATTACCCACTGACATGATAACTACTCCAAAACACGATTCAGGTTTTCGGTTGCTGATTTTCGCATTTTGAAAAATGGCAGACAGCTTCCAAATGAGGCCCCTTCAGAGACTGCTTTGGCGTACAATTGACAAAGAGAATACGTTCGGAATCGGTGGTGCATTGTGACGCCAGCACATCAGGTTTCTACTTGGCTTTGAGACGGTTTGCCGGCGCGAGGAAAGCCATTTCCCAAGGATTTTAGCACAAGGATAAGAGCACGGTAACAATACTCTTCTATAGAATGGCCATTGGTGATGTGTACATCGGCGCACATTCAGAACCAGGGAGAAGAAAAGACTTAACACATTTCACGCTGTAATTAAGTGGAACTGTAGTCCTTTTCATTTCTGCAAAACATCCAGAAGAAAGCAGCGAGGCTAGTTTTGTTTTCGTTTTTTGCTTTTGTCGCTGTCTGATATCTATAGCTTGTTTTACTGTATCTTCCCATTCATGGTCTGTTGCATGAGTGAGTGGTGTTTTTAGGTGCAAAATTTCCAATTTGTATTTGCGGAGTCTGTTATCCGCATCATTAAGAATTTCGCTGAATAATCTGCGGCCTGTTTTTTTTCTGCTATGTTTTTCGCTAGTATTGTGTAAAGGGGAGGTTTGCATTTAAGGTATTTAGGTAGCACCTGCTTTCTTAGGTATTCGTGCAGGAAGTACAGATATTCGCTGGTGGCACTCAGTCGGATGGCATTCGTTTCCCACTTTGGGGCCAGTTTTAGCATATCGCGACCGTAGATGTTAGCACGATTTGAGAAGATTTGTAGCTCCGTTTGATGTTCTGGACGTAGGTTTATTCGCTGAGCTGGACTGTTCATTTTCAGATGTTTCGTCAGCATATAATGTAGCGTTTTCAGCGATCCACTGGACGAAGCATTGCTGATGATTCCTGCTTTCTATTTATATGTTTGGGTTTCTTTGGGTTGGGGGTATTGTGATTTACCGTCGTAATATAATTTCCTGCGGTGATGTCATTTCCTGTTCTTTTTCTCTGGGGTTTGTAAATCGGGACCAAGTCAATGTGTTTGTTAATACAGTGCAGTTTGGAATGCCATGCTTCTCGGAATTCTTTTTGCTTGCCTCCGTTTGGCATGACGAAGATGGATGTGCTGTAACAGTCAATGTGGTGTCCTTCATTATCTGTATGTATGGATATCAGAATGAGAGAGTCATGTCGCTGTCTGGCTAATTGATGTTCAAGCTTCCTGGTGACTAGTTTTCTGCCAGTTTGTTCAACGTAGTATTTGTTAAAGTCTTTGCACGGCATTTCGGAAATGACATTTGTTTTGCTTGTTGTCTGTTAGGGTCTTTCAAGTTCATTAGCTGCAGTTTTAGTTTTTTGGTGTGTTTGCGGGCTACCATGATGTCAAGCGGTCTGACTAGTTGAACAGTCATTTCCGATATGTATTTGATGTAGGGGGGAGTGGATAGGGTTTCGGGACTTGTTTTGTCTACATGTTTGTGTTTGTTGCTGAGAAATTTGTGACCTGCGTTCATTTATTAAGCATCTTTTTTGAATACATGCTATAGGTGATTTTCCTCTGCTCTGCGTAGTTTCTTCTGTGCTGCAATGTGGTTGCTGTTTGGAATAACGTTCTGATGCTGCTTGGTTTGTGGATATTGGGATCATTGGTTACCAACCCAATGTTTGGGTTGGATGTTTGGCAGAGCTATTTGTTCCTTCCAAAGAAACATTTCGTACGAACCAATTATTGAACTACAGATGCAGTCATTCCAAATTTTACAAACGATGCCGCATCATTCAGGCCGTTTTCCTGAACAACAAGTGTACCATTTTAGATACTTTTGGGGATGACGACTTACCAGGGACAAGCAATTTGGTGCAGGTCTCTGGCACAGAGTCTGTCTCTGTTGCTCCGAAGGGAAGGGAGTGTGGGGCAGAGCATTAGTCATTAGGGGCTTCATACTTAGCGGGGGAGGGAGTGCAGATAGCAGGTTCTGTGGGAATGAGAGAGACTTACAGTTGGTATGTTGCCTCGCAAAGTCCTGGTCTGTAATGCTTCAGATCGTGTTTTGAAGATTCTTATTTAGGAAAGGGACCAGCCTCAAGTCATGATTACATAGCCACCAACAAAATATGTAGGGAATGTGATTGGGATTTAATGCCGACATTCAGGGAGGTAGGGTGGAATCTCAGAGATAGAACAAAAGAATAATTATGTCTGATTTATTTTCCGTGCACTGTGCAAAGAGGGGAGGAATAGCGAGAGAGAGGAGTGAATACCTGTCTACAGGGATGGTGAAGGAGGAAGGGATTCAGATACCAGAAAAGTTGGCCTCATTCTGGTATAGGCAGGACCAAAACAAACGTGATGGCCAATACCTTAATCGAAAGGGTAAAAACGACCTCGGTGAAATGCGCGAAAGTTCTTTCTCAGGATTTAAACGAGGTAAACAGGGGATTGTGAACATAAATTTAACTCCAGTGTCGAGGAGGTTGAAAGTAGTGCAGTCAGAAATATGGTTTTAAGTTCGCAAGAGATCAATGGAAGCTGAAAGGTAGTTGGAGGTGTGTCTCCGTCAATGCTATGAGCATCAGAAATAAGGTTAGTGAACCGGCAGCATGGTTAACATCTTAGATTTCAATGTTGTTGCAATTTCCGTGGCATGCATAGACCTTGGCCACCAATGGTTGTTTCAGCTTCCGGTATTTAGATGTTTCAGAAAGAACAGGAAAGGTGGTAAAAAAAAAGTGGGAGCTTGGCATCGTTAATCAAGGACGGTGTTAGGGTGGCAGAAATGACATTTGATAACACATCTACTGTGATAATGTAGGCTGAGAATAGAAACAGGAAAGGAGAGGACACACTATTGGTAGTTTTCTCTCAGCCTCCGAATAATTCCAGAGATATAAAGGGAAGGATAGCAAAAAACATTATGGGTAGGCGCGATAGTAACACAATAGTTGTTATGGGGGTCTTTAACTTTCCAAATATCGACTATAAATACGATAGTTCAAGTGCTATAAATTGTACATGTTTTTTATTAATGTCCAATGCGTGCAGGAGGGTTTCCTGACACAGTATGTGGAAAGGGATACAAGGAGAGAAGCTACTTTGGATTTGGTACTGAGTAATGAACCAGGCCAGGTGTTAGATTTGGAGGTAGGGGAGCACTTCCGTGATAGTGACCACAATTTGGTTATACTTATTTTACCGTTGCAAAGGGATAGGTATGTAATGCTGGTCAGGATTTATAAAACATAGAATAACAGAGCGCAGAACAGGCCTTTCTGCTCTCGATGTTGCATCCACCTGTGAACTCATGTAAGCCCACCACTCTATACTGCCCCATCGTCACCATATGCTTATCCAAGGACTTCCTAAACGCCCCGAATGTGTTTGAGTTGACTACAGTGGCAGGCACGGCATTCCACACCGTTACCATGCTTTGTTTGAAGAACTTGCATCAGACATCTGTACGAACTCTATCACCCAACTATGCCACCTCGAACAAGCAGATATAATCACCCTCGGAAAAACAAGACTCTCATTGTCCACCCTATCTAATCCTCTAATTACCTTATATGTCTCGATAAAATCGCCTCTTATCCTTCTTCTCTCCAATGAGAACGGATCCATGTCCATCAGTTTTTCCTCATTTCAGACCAGGCAACAGCTGGTACAATTCTTCTGTACCTTTTCCAATGTTTCCACACCCTCCTGAAAAGGGGTGACTACTAATGCGCAAAATATTCCAAGTGAGGCCGCACGAGCTTTTTTACACAGTTACAACGTGACATCACTGCTCCAGAATACTATCCGCCTAGCAACAAAACCTAACATATCGAATGCCTTCTGAAGCGCACTGTCAAATTCGTGGCAACTTTCAGGAATCTATGAAAATGGACGCCAAGATCACTCGGAACTTCGACACTCTGAAGAATTTTTCCATTGACCCAATATTATGTTTTTCTCTTATTCTTCCCAAAGCGAATCAGATTTATCTGATGTGTTCTCCATTTGCCAATTTTCAGTTCAGTTCTGCGGTTTATCGAAGTCTTCCTGCAACCTGCAAAAATCTTCCACACTTTCCACCATTCCACCGACTTGAGTATCATCTGCAAACTTACTAAAACATTCACCTATGCCTGCATCCAAGTCGTTTATACAAGTTACAAACAGAAAAGCTGCCGACAGAAATTCTTGTTGCACAGCACTCGTAACCGTACGTCAGTCTGAATATTTTCCCTCGACCAACTCTCATTGCCTTCTTACAGAAAACCAGTTTCTAATTCAAACTACTAGATCACATGCATCTGCGTATTGTCCAGAAGCCTAGCATACGTAATATTTTCAAAGGCTTTCCTGGAGTCCATGCACACCATGAAGCTACGCTACCCTCATCGGCATGCTCAATTACCCTCTCAAAAATCTCAATGAGGTTTGTGAGAAACGACATGCCCTTGACAAATCCATGTTGAGTATTTCTAATCAAAATCTTGCTTGCTAGATGGTTACATATCTTATCTCTTATAATCCTTCCTAATATGTCTCCTACAACAAACATAAGGCTCACTGGTCTATAATTAGCTAGGTTGTTTCCACTGCCTTCCTAGAACAAGGGCACAGCATTTGCCATCCTTCAGTCCTCTGATACTAAACTTGTCGACAAGGACAATTCAAGGATTAAGGCCAAAGTCTCGGCCAAATTCTTCCTTGCTAGCCAGAGAATTCCATGCAAAATTCCATCCAGCACAGATGACTTATCTACTTTCACATCTTCTAAAAATGATAACGCCTCCTTCTTATTAACCTCAATCCTTTCAAGTCCAGTAGCTTGTAACGGAGGTTTCTCCTCCACAATACTCTCCTTTTCCTGACAGATAACAGATGAGAAATATTTGTTTCGCACCATTCTGAGCTTCACAGTGCCCACACGCAACTTCACACTTCTGTGTTTGACAGGCCCTATTCCTATCCTCGTCATGCTTTTATTCTTTACACGTCGAAAGAAAGCTTTCTGGATCTCCTTTATTCGATCTGCTGAAGACACTTTATGTCCCCTCCTTGCTCTTCTAAACTCTCTCTTTAAATAATTTCTAGATACTCTGTAACTCGTCATCGCCTTATCCGAACCATATCGCCTGAATGTCTCATAAGCCTTCCTCTGCCGTTGAACAAGAGATAAACTTTCTTTAGTAACGCACGTTTACCTTGCTCCTTGCCAGATAGGGACAAACCTATCAAAGATATGTATATCTGTTTTTTTTTAAACCAGCTACACATTTCGATTGTCCCTGTCCCCTGCATTTAACTGCCCCATTCTATGCCTTCTCAGTCTTTCTTATTGCATTATAATTGCCCTTCCCCCACCCATAACTCTTGCCATGTGGCATATACCTACCCATGTCTATCGCAAAATGAAACGTAACAGAATTGTGGTCACTCTTTCCAAAGTACTCACCAAAAACTAAATGAGACACCTGGCGTGGTTCATTACCAAATACCGCACGCAGTGTGGCCTCCCCTCTTGTCAGACCATCGATACACTGAGTCAGTCAACCCTCTTAAACACATTGGAGAAAAAGTGATCCATCCGACTGACAAGAGTTATAGCATTTCCAGTCAATGTTGGGAAAGCTAATTTCCCCCATCATGACCACTCTGTTCCTTTTGCTCCGGCCCAGAATCGATTTGATATCCTCTCCTTCACATCCCTGGAACTTTTTGGATGCCTGTGCAAACTCCCAGCAGTGTGTCCGCTCCTCTTCTGTTTGTGAAATCAAACGATGCCACGTCAGTAGACGAGTCCTTGTCAAGTGTGATTTCCATCACCGCTTTACCGCCCTTGATGAACAAAGCCACATCTCCCCCCACCCGATTTTACCACTCCCCCTGTTATTGATGAAAGATCTAAACCCTCGAACCTGGACCTTCAATTCCTGATCTTGTTCAATCCATGTCTCAATAATGGCCACATGCTGGAAGATCACCTAAGCTTTTCTGGATACTCCTGGCGTTGACGTTGACACACTTCAAACCAGCTTGCTGTCTGCCAGTGCACTCCTGTGACCCTTAACTCCAGTACATTTCCTGCCTACTCTCATCCGCTTTTGTACAGGAACTAGAAAATAGGTTCCCACAACCCTGCTGATCGAGTTCAATCCCACGCAAATGGCAAAAGCAAATATCACAGCCATGATTTTCGGACCAATCTGGTTCAAGTGAAGACCGTCCAGTTTGTATAGGTCGCACTTAAAACAGAATGAGCCCCAGTCATGCATAAAACTGAAATCCACCACCCCCGCACCATCCTTGTCGCCATGTATTCAGCTGATATCGCTCCCTGTTTTACACCTCACCATTATATTGCACGGATAAAATACAGAGACGACAATTTTGTTTGTTATCGCTCTAAGCTTCCACACTAGCTCCCCGAAATCCTGCCTTAAACGCCTGTCCCTCTTTCTAGCTGTGTACTTGGTATCTATGTGGACCACTACTTGGAGCAGGTCACGCACTCTCTTCTAGACCCCAAAGAGAAGACAAGAGGTATCATGGATCCTAGCACCTGCGAGGCAACACACCAAATGTGAGCCTCTTTCATTCCCAACCAACCTTCTGTCTGACCTTTTCACGACTGAGTCCCGATTGATTAACACGCTTCTTCTTTCCCCACTTCCCTTCTGTGCAACAGGAAAAGACTATGCGCCGAAGACCGCCACCCCAGTGCATGCCATCGGTAAGTCGTTGCCTACCCAAAATTATCCATAACGTTATACTTGAATTCCAGACGAAAGACCACAGGAGGTCCCTGTACTGACTGTTATTCCCACTTCTAACTTTTTCCCCCCTTTCTCCATGCCTAGGAGCCTGTAACACTTATCTATCACAGACCCTGCCTCCAGGATGATCTGAAGTTCATGCAGCTTCCCCTCCAATTCCCGAACGTGGTCTTCGACGAGCAAGAGTATGTGCACTTCCTGCAGATGTACTTGAATGGGACACTAATGGCATACCTAGCCTCGAACATTATGCAGGAGATACATTCATCTCCCTGCATTGTCATTCCTGCTCGTTACCTTACCAGAAAGCAAAAACAGAAGAGTAGCTTATGACTTAAAAATGTGTTGCTGAAAAAGCGCAGCAGGTCAGGCAGCGTCAAAGGAACAGGAGAATCGACGTTTCGGACATAAACCCTTCTTCAGGATTCCTGATCTCCAGCATCTGCTGTCCTCACTTTCTCCTGGAGAAGCTGAGGAAACGTGTCCCTGGGGTCAAGGTTAGTGAAGCTGGATGAGAGGGAGGCCCTACGAGGGTGGGAACACGGGTTGTGAAAACACTAACTTTTAAAGCTGAGGGGCAAAAAAGTCCCTCATTTCCCAGAAAACTATTCTCTCCGACGTGATTCCGCTGCTGACAGTAGAGGTAAGCTTTTAAAGAATAAATTAGTGACTCAAACTCCCAACAGTCACCTTGTCCAAACTCCCGCTTTTTCTGCTGCTGACAACGGACGGCTCTGACGCTCGAGGTAAGCTTTTAAAGTTTAAAATCAGTGAAGCACTTTTCCCGACAGAACCCCGGCTGAAGCTTACACTGCTTCTGCTGCTGTCAACTGAAAATGAGGCCTCTGAAGTTCCTGGTGAGCTTTAAAGTTTCAAAACAGGGACTTATCTTTCCCGATGCTCTCCTTATCCAAGCTCCCGCGCTTCCTGCTGCTGTCAATTGAAATGTGGCAAATGCTATTTGGAAAGGTTTAGGATGTAAAGGGGAAGCAAACTGCAGGGAATAGGCACGATTGAAATGTAGAGATTATTCAAGGAAAATTTCCTGCATATGTTTCACAAATATGTGCTTGTCAGACAGGCAGGATGTGCTGGAGCCAGGGTTCCGTGACTTACTAAAAAAAAGTTGAAACTCACGTCAAGAGGAAGAAGACGTCTTATGGAGGGACCAGGTGTGAAGGCTCAGTTAGGGCGCTTGAGGGTGATAAGTTCACGTAAAGAGAACGCGAAGAACAACGAGGAAGAGACATCCAATGTCTTTGGCCGATCCGATCAAGGAAAAACCTAAAGTTACATCAGGGTAAATCAGGTACAAAAGAATGACTGTAGTAAGATTCGGACTAATCAAGTACAGTCGTGGGAAGTTGTGTGTGGAGTCAAAGGAGATATGAAAAGTGCTAAACGAACATTGTGTGTCAGTATCCACACAGGAAAGGCACATTTCCATCGAGGAGAATAATGTGATACAGGCTTCTAGATTATACTGGGTTGAGGCTCCCAAAGCGGAGTGTTAGCCTTTCTGGAAAGCGTGAAACAAGTAAGTCCCATTGGCAGGATTGGTTTTAGCCTAGGATTCTCTGGGATGTCAGGAATGAGATTGCAGTGCCTTTGGCTTTGATCTGTACGTCATCAGTGTCTCCAGCAATTTGGCCAGATGGCTGGAGTATAGCAAATGTTCCCTTTGTTCAAGAAGAGGAATAGAGACAACTACACTAATTATAGACAAGTGAGCCTGACTTTTTGAAAATGTTTTGAGAAGTTTTTGAAAATATAACGAGAATTACGATTTATAATCATCCAGAAATGAATAGGTTGATTAGGGTTATTCAAAACGGTTTTCTGAAGGGCAGGTCGTACCTCACAAACCTTACTGAGTTTTTTTTTCAGGAGGTGGCCAAACAAGTGTTTGACGGTAAAGCGGTTGATCTGTTGTATATGGATTTCAATAAAGTGTATGACAACGTTCCTCGTGGTCGGCTTAAGCAGTAAATGCAGAAGGATGTGAGTTAGGGTTATTTGGAACGAAGACAGAGCTTGGTGATTGAAGGGATGTGTTCATCCTGGAGATCAGTTACAGTGGTGTACCACAAGAGTATGCTTTGGGGCTACTGCTGTTTGTCATTTTAATAAATGTTATGGATCAGAGTATGGAAGGATGGGTGAGATAAGTTGCGCTTGACATTAAGCTCGGTGGACTTGTGGACAGTGCAGAAGGATATTGCAGGTTACAGAGCGACATAGATACGCTGCAGAGGTGGGCTGGTAGATAGCAAATGGAGTTTAATGTGCAAAAGTTTGCGGTGAGTTAATTTGGAAGGAGCAAAAGGAGGACCGTGTACGAGGCTAATACTAAGATTCTTGTTAGTGCAGATGAGCAGAGATATCATGGTGTCCTTGTGCATATATCCCCGAAATGTGCCACCCAGGGTGACAGGGCTGTTGAGAAGGCATGCGTATGTTGTTTTTTTATTCGTAGAGGAATTGATGTTTGGAGCCACAAAGTCATGTTACAATTCTACAAAACTCTGGTGCCGCCACACTTATGAGTATTGCGTGCATGTCTGGTCACCACATTACAATTAGGTTGATAAGGCTTTTGAAAGGGTTCAGAGGAAATTTACTAAGAAGTTGTCTGGCATGGAGGGAAGGTCTGATGAGGAAAGGTTAAGGGACTTGTGGCTGTTTTCGTGATAGAGAAGAAGATTTATATGCGACTTAGTTGAGACATATGAGAAAATTAGAGGTTGAGTGAGAGCCATCATGAGGGCATATAGTTTTAAACTGAGGATTGATAGAGTACATATTTCAGAGGTCGCTTCTTTACTCAGTGAGTAGTAGGTATGTGAATGCCTTGTCTGCAACAGTAGTAGACTCACCAATTTTAAGGGTGAGTGGACATTTAAATGACCATTAGATAAACATATGGATGAAACTGGAATAGTTTAATTTGGATGAGCTTCAGATTAGTTTCACAGTTGGGCACATCAATGGCCGAAAGGCCTGTAATGCACTGTAATGTTCTGTGTTTTATTCTATGTTGTCTGACATAACCACTTTACTTCCTAATATCTCTGTTAAGAAAAACTCTAAAACCTCTGTACTGTCCAAGAAATGTCTTTGGACCCAGCTGTCTTCAGGTAATTTTCACGCTGTAGTTATGCTCCCGTGGGACACCATGTTATCAAAAATCATGCAATATAATAAATGTGGCCAAAGCAGGGGAATAAAAAGACTATGGCAAACCATCAGAAGCGTCACTAATATTCGAACTAAAAGCTGCACTTTGGAGAACACAAATGATAGCAGAGTATACGCAAACATTTTCATCTATATTTCACTGAAATAGTACAATAATTATAAAACTTTAAAACTCCAATGACTGCCTCCAGCACTGTACATCTCCCGAATCTCTCCACCAGAAGGCATGCGAATCAACTGACTGCATGAATCCAACTCGGAATTCCAGTTCTCCCCAAAATTCTAAACATGTTAAAAATTATGAATTCATTAAGGAATGGAGTAGGCTGATGGACTATCTGTCTCAGGAGCAAACGGTCAATTTGAAAAGTTTGTTTCAGGATATACGCAGGAATAAGGTGGGGAGGACAAACGCTATTGCGCATGAGTCGAGGTAGGGAATGCCGTTGTGATAAAACAGCACCCCCACGGGCTTCATCCTCTCAATGCCAGACAGGTCCAGAAGGAAGTGAATGTGATTCTCAATGAAGATATCACCGAACCGATTCAGAGTGAGTGGAGATCCTCCATCACGATAGGCCCTAAACCTGACGGATTCACTGATATTTTGTGGTCTATTGGAAGATCGACGCCATATCAGAATCGGACTCATACCAGATAGTAATATTTGAGTACTGCACAGGACAAGTTGGATAAGCCATTTACGTCAAAACGTTTGACTTACTGTGTGGTTATTGATATGTATCTTTATCAGAGAAAGCAAAAGGGGTTTCTGCTGTTGAAACACAAAATGGGCTACAAAGTGACGCACTTTGGAATGAAGATCACACCAGCAGTATTCCGACTCATGAACAGAGTTGTGGCTGCGCTAAGAAAATGGACACTTTATCTGAGTGATGTAGTGACCTTTCGTGAGTCATGGAAATAATACATGGTAATGCTGGCTGAGATCTATGATCGATTATGAGAAACAACATTGGAAATAACTAGAAATGATCAGAAGTCACATAAACAGAGGTAACGTTCTTGGCACATAACATCGGTCATGGAATTGTGAACCCAGGAAATGCCAAGGTGAAGATCATCGAAGAATTTCCACAACCATCCTTAAAGAAAGAGCCGTTTGGAATTTTGCGACTAAGCGGATTCGACTTAAAGAATGTAAAATCTTCAGAGGCATCGTGGTACAATTTGCAGATTTACTGAGAAAGAAACACAAAAACTTGGTGGACAAAACAATGCGAGGAACTACTTCAGAATTTAAAAGCAGGATGAAACACCGCACCAGATTGAATTAAATCAATTATTTTGAAATGCTTAGATTTTGCAATCGCTGCTAGCGATATAGGAATCAGAGGTGTCCTGCTTCTCGAACATGATAATGTAATTGAACGATCAATTGGCCACTATTTAGAGAAAATACTCCATCATCGAAAAGGAATTGTTGAATTGGTACTGGCCTGACAACATTTTAATGATTATGTGAGAATAGCTGGTCAGAGACAGTTGTGTCCAATGACCAGAATTCTTTTACATTCTTGGAACGATTTAAAGACAAGAGCATAACAATATTCCAATGGAGTCAATTGTTACAGAATTTGAATTTCCAAGTTGTACATGTTGTGCATCATAAAATTGTGATGGTCGAGGCATTATTGTGGATTTAACGGATAAAATATCGATAATAATCAACAGATCCCAATATTTCATGTATGTATGAAAAAAAAATATGAACTTTAATTAATGTTCAATGTATGTCATGCTAGTGGTTTTTAAGAAATAGAACACAATTTAAAGCATTTTTTAAACTTAAAATGGTTCATTATATTCTTAAGATGGGTGTGCTTTAAGTTGAAGTCGTGTACTGTACATTTAAGGGACTGTTTGCAAGCAAATGTCATATGTCTAGCGTTCCCAGAGTGTAATAGAAAACTAAAGATACGTATCGTCTCGCTGGAATAGGTGCATATGTTTTTTTTGCAGTTTTGACATCAATTCAAATTTAACGAATCATTTTCAATGATCTCACACAATATTAAAACGCAATCAATTTTGAATGCATTGCTTTTGCCAAACTCTAACCAATGAGCCGATATTTCGGGTATAAATAAGGATGTTTCGGGTATAAATAAAAATTCAACATTGGAGAACACAATGTTGAGTTTTCCGGACTGTAGGTCGCCCAGGCAGAAGAGGTTTTCCTGTGATTTGGTTCGTTGTGACAATAGAGCAGGCAAAGAATGGTAGTATCGGAAACGGAGTGGGAAGAACAATTAAAATGGACGGCAACTCGGAGGTCCACCGACCCACGTGTGCCCAGCTGAAACGTTCAGGAAGACATTTGGTTTTAACATGTTTGGTCTCCATGATGGAAACAAGACCACACTGGAAGCCCTGGTTGTTGGTGTGCCGCAGTTATTTCATCTTTTGCGGAAACAGGGGATGGTTTTTGGGAGTTCGGTGGGGGAATGGAACAGTGGTTGTTGGGGAGAGTGGTGCAAAACAAGAAATGAACGTTGTGGAAGGCATATAGGAGTGGTGGGGGGAGATGTACTTTGTGGAAGGGTCCAGTTAGAGTTGACAGACTTGTTAACAGGATAACGTACTGATCACAGATATTGGTGGTATGATTGGAAAGGACAAGGGGGAATCAGCCATTATTGCATTCAGAGTGGGGGATTAGACCATCGGGACAGGAATTGAGGTGGTGTGATGGAGCGCTGTCTGAATGATACAGCTGGGTGATCTCGGTTTTCCAAATAGGTTGACATTCCGCCCTATCTAGACTCCATCATCGCTCCCTCAGTCAGGCAAATCGCACATACATCTGAGACACCAAAGTCGCCCTCCATCTCTTCAGTAACTTTCAGTTCCACAGCTCCTGGCGTTATATCGTCATTATGGACGTGCACTCCTTATAAAGTCGATATGACACTCAAGGATGGCCTTCAGGCCTTCAGCTTCTTTCTCTCCAAGAGACGCATCCAGCACCACTCCACTAACATCATCCGACATTTCGCTGAAATAGTCCTCATCCTTAATAACATTTTCTTTAACTCCTCCAATTTTCTCCAAATCCAATGTGGTGGTCATGCACTCCCGGATTTGCCCCAATTTTGTCTAAGTCATTGTCAGCTATATCAAACAGTCCCTCTTCTGTTCCGATACCGGTACTGTACCCGACTCTTCCGTCGTTACATTGATGACTGCATCGGTTCAGCTTCCTACACGCAGGGTGATCTGGAGCTGTTCATCCACATCAACCACAAATTCCACCCTCCCTTTGAATAAATACGGTCCTTCTTGGACACGACCCTCCCATTTCTTTTCCTCTCCCTTTCCATCTCTGGCAACAATCTCCATGCAGACGTTTACTACAAACACGCAGATTTTTACAACTAGCTTGAGTAAAGTTCCTTCCAGACAATATCCTGCAAGATCTCCATCCCATTCTTCCAATTCGTCCAACTCTGCCGCATCTTCTAGAATCAATCGGGAGATTATTCATATACTCCAGGATACTTAGTCTTTGAAATGCTCATGAAACAAACGTATTTATTTTGTAAGTTAAGCTCAGCTTCGGGTCAATGGCAACGCCCAAGATGTTGTTTGCGAGCAATTTACTGATTGCATTGTTTTTGAATGTCAAGGCGCCAGAGTCTCTTTCAACGGCGATGACGATTGCTCGCACCATTTGTGATGCAAATGTTACTTGACCCTTGTCAGGGCAAGACTGGCTGGCTACCAAGGCTTGATTCATTTGGATCTGGACTGACTTGTGATTGAGGAATTGAGAATTGCCGTTCACACATATTTTCATATCACAACTGACAGTGAGAGGGAGGGAGCTTTCAAATTGTCTTTTTTTTCCATTTACCTGCTGCCTTTGCCTCTCTAGATGGGTTTGGAAAATGCTGTCGAATAAGTCGTGGTAATCCTCTGAAGTGTTTCTTTGAGATGGTAGTCAATGCAAAAAAGAAGCTTAAGTGGTGTAAGGGTTTGATTTCTGTGAATGTAATGGCAATCAAGTGGCCTGTTTTTGTGCGGGTATTTTCTGCAGGATATTCCAACATACTTTTGACACCCATGTTACAGATGGTGGACGGGCTTTGAAGAGTCAGGAGATGAGTTTATCACTATTGGATTGCAAAACTCTGACTTACCCCGAAGCTGCATTTATGTATATGACTCGTTAATATAGTTTCTGGTTAATGGTAATTTCTCCAGGATATTGTAAGAAACCTGTTGGGAATGCAGTAATGATAATCGCATTGAATATTAAGGGAGAGATGGTTTGATTCTTAATTTGCTTGGCTTTTGTCTAGCGTGTTATTTATCACTTGTTCCAAGCCTGAATATGCTCCAGGTTTTCTTGCATTCGAACCGGGGCTGGTTCAGTATCTGTTGAGTCATATTTTCAGTGAACGTTCCCATGCCTGACCTGATGATGGAAGGGAGATCACTAAAGCAGTTGAGGATGGTTGAGGCTCGAACACTCTGTCTCCTGAGGAATGTCTGCAGAGATGCAATGGATTATGAATTACTGACACTAATAACAACCTTTTAATCGCAATGATTACTCCAACCAGCAGACATCTTTTTCCAAGATTCCGATTAACTATAATTTTACTCAACTTCCTGTTGTCTGACTCTATCAAATGGTGCCTTAAAATTCAGTGAAGTTGCAGTCCATTCGCTTTGGAAATTTCACTCGTTTGAATTGAGCTCGTATTACGATCAGCAGATGCGTGACCCTAACCGAAAACGAATTGAGAGTCACTCAGCACTCGGTGATGGACAGCAAAGTGATTCTTCCTACTGTGTACAAGATATATTTTGGTAATTAACAATATTTTTGTTAAATGTATATGTTCTTGATGTACTGGACCAGCTTGGCGAGGCATGTGCCAATTTCTAGAGTTGGATGCTACGAGGGCCGACACCCATCACTGTTTCCAGTGTATCCAGCCATTTCGTGATACCGTGTGCAGTAAATCTAATTGACCAAAATTGGCATCTGTGATGCTCGTGTTATGGACTACGCCAGACGACTCAAAATATTTTAAGCAGGTAGCCCAGACTATTTATTTAGCTCGGTGTACCGTGGATATTCCCAGTGTAAATTGGCTGGGTCTTCTGCTGGGTTTTAAATAAACAAGATGCATTTATAAAATTATGAAATGAACGACAACGAACAGAAAACAAAATACGATCTAATTTATCCTATGATCAGCCATGTTCATAATGAATGGTAGTGCAGGCTCGTAGGGCAGAATGGCCTACTCCTGCATCTATTGTCTATTTTCTATATTGTCTATTGTCTATCCAAACTAGGGTTAATTATGCTGTTCCAAAAGTACGTGCAGCAGACCCAGTAAACAATCCCCTTAAACAAAAAGGAAAATACAGGTTCGAATTTCCAGGTCGAAGTTAGAAGTCCAGAAGGAAACAGAGAATTTCCAGGCTCAACTGTGAATGACTCCCACCGCCTTTCTTCACAATCACAGCTGCTGAACTTCCCAAACAAACTATCAGCTGCCACGATTGGCCAGTCCTCTTTCAATATGAAAGCTATTTCCATAACGTGAATGTTTTTTGCCTGCGGTGTCATCTGTTTAGTGGCAAACAACGAGGACCCCAATAAACCATTCATCTCTGCACCAATGCAGACGTTTCGGAGCTTTGGCTGTTTCAAGACACTTCTGAAAAAAAAAAGCCATGGGCATAGTAACCTTGGAAGGGAACCATTATGTTGACAGTGAGACCACAAGAAGATATTGAAGTGAGTCATCTGTTCCAAATGCTTCAGCATTAATCTTGCTCTGACGTTTTCTTTTACTCCATAACTGAGGATGTCGTTTTTGGAGAAGCCTCCTCCTCCAGTAAGTCTGTTTCAAGGTCCACCCTCTTTTACGAATAAATATGGGAGGACCACAGAGCTTCCGTCTGGTGCATTGATTGCAAGATCACTCAGCTTGACCGATCACTTGCTAATCTTACAGTTTGACAGTCAAGACGGCCTGTTTTATTTCTGACGACAGTTTCTCTGGGCAATCACCTCAGAAATTATTCTGACTTGTTCTGCTCCTGGCATGGCCTCCTGCACGCTACATTGAACCAGTGTGGATTCCCGACTCAATGGTAAGTGGAAAGTCGGAGATATGCTAGGCTGTGAAGTTGCAGACTGTGTGAGTTGTAAAGAACATAAATCTACAGCTTCTGATGCACCATTGCGCCTCACAGGTGCCGCGTTGTTAATTACTCGATCCGTTTTAATTCTGTCCCATGCAGCACACAGTGGGGCTACATGAGTACTAGAACACGGGAGGATGGCCCTTACTACCCACAAGGACTATGCGGTTCTCACATGATGTCTTAAATGAAGATCAGCATCAGAAGTAGGCAGATTGTTGACGATGTTGTCAAGTGTGTGTTTTCCTGTTATTGATTCGCTCACAATCTACCACACAGTAATCTCGCAGCCACAGGATCCAGCATCAATGCCAACCACGAAATTGACTATTTACCAAGCAGCAATCGCTTCTGCCTCACACAGTCCTGTCGGTTGGATAAGACCTACCAGAGAGGATGGTGATGTCGCCTGGGACATTGTCTGTAAAACAGAATTTTGTGAACAAGACTTTATCTAACTGCTGTTTGTTTAGACTACAAGAAATATATTGTAGGTCACCTTATGATCATTCTTTAACAATGAAGACTTAACAAAACCTTAGTTCTTACATATTTTAAAATAAATCAGGCGTTCTCGTTTTTCAGTTGAAAATTATTGAACAGTAATTAAGTCACCAGAGTACAAATGGCCTTATTACAAAATGTACTCACTGTAGTAAACAGGTGACTCATGTTCAGATCGGTGAACATGCCATCTTGCAGTCAGCACAGCTGTTGAAAATGACGTTCAGAAAAGCCTGAATTCAGGCGCAACGCTTGAGCACCTGACCATTGCCGCCCAAATATTGGCCTCCTCCTAAAGTTGACCAGACATACTCCATTTATTCTCATGATCACTCGCAACGCATCAGTTAGAGTCCATCGCTGAAAAATCCTCACACTGCACTGACTCATCAAACAATGAAGGGCAAATACATCATTGGATGTAATACAGAATATGGCTTCTTGACGCTTGCCTGTTTTAAATTCCCAGTATGTGTGTTTAGATATTCATTAAAGAATCACCCCATATTGTCGCCATATATTTAATTACATCACCACATACAGATTCCAACTCATTCTTCCCTGTTCTCATCAAGCCCTGAAGGGCAGCATGGTCACAGGGTCACAAAGCAAAGCCTTCCCCACATTGCCCTCCATCAGACACTGCCAGGAAAGATAAAGCACAGCTTGAATATACAGTACAGCTCACTGCACGAGTAAAAACATAACACAGAATTATACAGGAATCAAAAATTCTCCTAAAATTACCATTGTCAAATGCACAGATCATATTGATTAAATCATCCGCACACTGTCTCAGTCAAACCTTCTGAGGACAGGACAGCCCGGTGTTAGACAGAGGGTTAATTCAGTCTGCACCGACAACTCATTTTGGATATTTGCCAGGCAGTTTTAAATGCAGAGTAATGATCCTGCCACAATGGTCATGTGTTTGATATTGATTAAATCATCAATGACTGTGTGCCCTGCCAACAATCCCCGGACAGATTCAGCACAGGTTTAGACACAGAATGATTCTTACTCTGCACTGTCGTGATCAAACACTCCCAGGCCAGGGACAGCTCAGCGTCTTACACCCACGAAATTTTGAAGAATCCCAGTCTGGCATCTCCTCCTCCAGTCATTGCCCTGTCTCAATTCTGTACAAAACTGTACCCCCACCCCCACACCATTGCTGTAGCATTGCGTACTCAAGTGTATGAAGCCCCTTGGTATCTTATTGGTATACAATGACCTTCAAACCTAGCTCGGTTCCAAACCCTGGTTCGGATGACACATTGAACATACTCAGTAACAATTTTGGGCGACTGTCTGTGTGGAGTTTACACGTTCTCCCATGTCTGCGTGTGTTTCCTCCAGGTTCTTCGATTTCTTCCCACAGTCCAAAGATGTGCAGGTCACGTGAACTGGCCGTGCTAAATTTCCCATAGTGTTAGGTGAATTAATCAGAGGGAAATGGGTCTGGGTGGGTTACTATTCGGAGATTCGTTGCGGATTGGGGGGGTCAAAGGGACTGTTTCCACACTGTAGCGAATCAAATCTAATCTAATGTCCACTCCTTAGGAAACGCCTGCATAGCCTTCATTGTGAAAGAGTTTATCTGTACGACCAATCTTTGCTCAGTTTGGAAAGCTTAGGTATCAAATTCAGGAGCATTTGTGAACAGGAAGATCCCACTATTAACAGTACGGACATCTTGTGACAATCTGTCCATATTTACAACAGTTAATGGAACAGAACAGAAAGATTCGCAGCAAAAGTCATAATGGACGCTTAGAAAATACCTGTGTATACAAAAATGCAAGCACAGAGGGAGAAAGAAAGGAAGCCTGCGTGAAAACCAAACAGAATAAGAAGGTTTGAAATGTCGGTAGAGAAGGACAATATGGCAATGGAGTGGTTAACACTGCTGACTCACTGCGCCACGGACCCATTCAAATTCCAGACTCTGGCGAATGTCTGTGTGGAATTTACACATTCTCCCTGTTTCTGCGCGGGTATTCCCTAGATGCAATAAATTCATCCCACAGTCGAAGAATGCATATGCCATATTTCCCTTGGTGGTGAGGTTAGATGTATTGGCCATGGGATTGCAGGGTTACACTTGGGTGTGGGTAACTTGGACAACTGGACATTATTGGGCAGAATAGCCTGTTCCCACACTTTGGAATTCTATTCCTTCCAAAATTTCCAAGGAGAAGTAAAGCTCATTTACCCTATGAGATTCCAAATCCATGTTACTTCGCCTCTTGTACTATCTCTGTTCACTCACAATCGCTCTGTCTCTGTCACTCTCACAACATTACTATGAATTTTCTTTCAAATAAACACTTCCTCAGGAATAGGAACGTGCCACTATCTAACTGGCCTCTCTGTGCGTCTTCACCACCCACTGAAATACCACACTGTCTGGCCCCTCCATTGCGATCCAATGGGTGTAATGGCCCCTCTCTAACTCCATTTGTGTACATCCGTGGGTATGCGGTATAGAATGTCCTAGTGTCCCGTATACCTCAAAGAAAAGGAGAATTAGAAATACAAAAGAGAAAAACAGCTCTTGGCTAATAATATCTGCTTGATGCACCTGAACAACCTAATCTGTCTTACCTGAGGACAGAAACAATTACATCTTGCCTAATTACAGGAACTTGCCGTCAGACTCTCCCCCATTCTCCTGCTTCGCAAACCCGTCTCAGCCTTTTCCATATGCTCCCTGTCAAGCTTTGCAGCCTGTCACATGACATTGTGTCAATCTCTACGTCCACACTTTTCCAAAATCTGCCGACCTATACTTTCTTCCATCACCCTGCTGCTATTGGCGGGTGAGGGGGGTGGGGGGCGGTAGTAAACCCCTAACGAGGTGACTGCTATCTTGGTGTTCCTAATTTCCACCCATACTGACTCGGTCGGCAGATCATCCTCGACAAGGGAAAATCCTGTAGCTGCGATACCCTCTCTGATTAGTAGTGCTACACCACCTCTTCTCCCCTCTCCCTATTCTTTTTAAATGCTCTAAACATTGGAACATCCAATAACCATTCCTGCCCCTGAGAAACCCATGTTCTGTTATGGCCACAACATCATAGCATCAGGTACTGATCCATGCTCTAAGTTCATCAGTTTTATTCCTGATACTCCTTGCGTTAAAGCAAACACACTTTAACTGTTCCCTTGTTTCATTCCCAGTAAAATCCTTCCCACTAGCTGGTCTACCTCTTGCTATTGCCTCATCTGCATCAACTCTCTCCTCCGGTGCACAGCTCAGGTTCCCACTCCCCTGCCATACTAGTTTAAACCCTCTCGAACTACTCGAGCAAACCTGCTGACCAGGACATTGGTCCCCTGCCAGTTCAGATGCAAACCGTCCTTCTTGTACAGGCCCCACCTTCCCCAGAAGGCATCCCAATTATCTACATATCTGAAGCCCTCCCTCCTACACCAGCTGTGCAGCCACGTATTAAGCTGCGTCCGCTCTCTGTTCCTTGCCTCGTTATCTATTGGCACTGGTAGTAATGGTGGGATACTTTTCCGGCACAGTCTTCGAGTTTTCAACAGTAATTTTCTTTTAACTGCTCAGTTCCCTGGTCTTCCCTGGGTACTCCACAAGAGAGGGTCTCACTTCTTCGTTGGACCCTGCCGGATTTCATCTAAGAACAAACTGTATTCCTGTAATTGGCACTCTGTCCATCACTCCCATTGTTACTTCTCCGCATTTGAGTTGGTACTCAATCTTTACCTGACACAGGGGAACGCTAAATTTCTGTCCATCTATTCCACAAATTCTCTCTCTCTCGGGTAACAAGACAGAACGAGCGCAAATACGGTCATCTATTATTATTACAGCCTGATTAGCCCCTGTATTTCTGAAAATTAAAGCTTATTTTTCCATATTGCTCCTTTCCGTCTGAGTAACGAAGTCGCTAAGTTCTTCATAGAGATCAGGAAGTAATGCCAGACCGAACACCTGTCTCGGCTCTGCACTGTAGTGCAGCACCTCGGCATTGTTCGCTCCTTTCACTAATTCCACTGGTTTCGTTTCTTCTATCACATCTTTCCGAACAGTGCCTGTCTTTAACAAAAAGCTCTTGAGTTATATACCCCACTTTACCTCAATGAAAACATCTGAGGCCGTACACCTCTCTTTCTCCCCTTTATCCTTATTTGTTAACCTGTGGTAAGTAATCACCGATGCGCCCTCTTCCTTGAGTTTTAGTGTGGCATGCCACTTCTCCTAATTTCTCTCCTTCTCAGGATTACATGTTTGCCTAAAGCTCAACAGTGCCGTTTGCCGTCATGTATGTTCATCTGCGATCTTGCTTCTCACTTCTGAAAGTTCCACGTGAATTCGTATCATCTCCAAAAGTGAGATTTTGAACTGTTTCAGCAGAATCAACTCTCTTAGATCGTGAAAGGCATGATATATTTATAAGGCTGCACCCATCTATCAAAATTACTGTTTGGTTTTTTCGAACTCAACATATGTCTGACCTGTTTCCTTCTTAATGTAGCTGTACATCTATCATTTCGCTTCTGGTACAATTCATAAGCTCTGGTACAATCCAAAATAGCCAGTTTGTCCTCAACATTATCTCTGAGCCCCTCATTTGACAGGGATGCAAATATCTCATTCACTCTGCCTACTAGTTTCGTCTGAAGTATATTTACACGGTCATCTGACCACTCTATCTAAATTAGATTCCTTAAATTGTGAAACAGGCCCTTCAGCCCAACCAGTCCACACCGATCTTCCGAAGAGTAACACACCCAGATCCATTTCCCTCTGACTAATGCGCCTAAGATTATGGGCAATTTCGCGTGGCTGAATTCAACTAATCTGTACATCTTTGGACTGTGGGTGGAAACCGGAGCAAATGGAGGAAACCCACGCAGACGCAGGGAGAGGGTGAAAACTCCACACAGACAGTCACCCGGGACTGGAACCGAACCTGGGGCACTGGTGCTGTGCGGCAGCAGTGCTTACCACTGTGCAACTGTAACGCCTCAAGCTAATTATTCAAATGAAATACAGAAGGCATCTACATCTTTCTCGTAAATATGTAATAGTGTCAGCTTAATCTCCTTCCTGTGAACTTTAATTTCGTGGCGGAGTCGAAACTATTGAAATTCAAATTCTCTCTCTTCCTCTCTCTTTCCTCTGTCTCTCTCTATGTGCTCATCGACGAATATTCTCTCGCTTACTTTTTCTTCCCTTCAAACTCTTACGACGCGGTGGTGAAATATTCAGCTAATTGAAGCAAATATCCAAGAAAACTCACCTCGCCTCGTCATCTGTTTAAGTATGAGTGAGAGAGCAGTCCACAAATTCCAACATTTAATGGCAAAATATCAATGCATTCTTCAACTCTAAAAAAAATTAGACAACAACTGTTTGAACTCTAAGCCTACTTTCTCATAATTTTTGTTCTCTCCCTCCCACTCTAGAACAATATGAAAAACCAATAAAAATCCCTATTAAAATTCCATCAACTAAATCTTCAAAACCGCCCAACAATGTCATCGGTCTGTCTTCTTTCAGCTTCAAATCTCCCTGGTCATTTTTGGTGTTTTGCTGCATAGATGTTTCCTTTGAAAAAGAAACGTTTGATAGAGAGTGTAAGCTTGGCACACACTCAGACGATGGCAGTTGGTCGCTTTATGGTTGACCCGAAATTCAGACTTCTGTAGACAGCAAACATTGGATTGTCTCGTTGGTTCGATTATGTAAGAAGCAATACATTCAAACTTGTTATACGCTGGAGCATAATCTAAATTCGAGAGTGTAATGCTCGAAAAAACACAGTCGATCAGGCAGAATCTGAGGACCAGAACAATCAAAGTTTCGGCCATAAGACCTACATCAGGGCCGAGCTTGTGTATTGGAGATGAGAGATAAATAATTGGAGGGATTGGTTTTGGAGTAGGTACCTGGGAAAGCAATAGTTAGAAGAAGGTGAGGGAGAAGGTGGAAGTTCAGAGGGGTTGAGTGATGGACGGGTCCGCAGGGCGGTGCCGAGTTGCAAACTTGGGAATGGGATAATGTGTCAGCTGGGGAAATGTGGAAAATGTTGCAATTCACATTTGTCCCGTGTGGTTGCAGGGTAACAATGCGAAAATGAGGCGCTCTTCCTCCAGGCGTCGGGGCATAACGTTTAGGAAACAATACAAATACTAACGATAGGACAGCTTGATTTCATTTTTGAGGAAAATATTAGAATCTTCACAACAGAATATCATCACTAGACACTTGGGGAGTCACGCGAGATTCAGACAGAAATCAACTTTCGTAACCCTGCTGCAAGTATGTTTAGTAAAAAACATCCGCAAGTAAGTGCCAGTGGGAATGGTGTATTTGAATTTTTAGAAGACTTTTGATTCGTCAGAAATTTACCTGTACCTCTACCAATGTCATTTACTGCATCCGTCGCACACGATGTGGTCTCCTCTATATTGGGGAGACAAGACACCTTCTTGCAGATTATTTTCAGAGAACATCTACAGGACACAAACAAACACAAAACACTCCCCATCGGTTGAACACTTCAACTTCCCATCCCACCCCGTCAGTTACAACAGTCATAAGCATAATTTAAGTTGATCAGTTAAGTTCAAACTATTGTGAAAAACTCCCAATGATACTTACTTTCAATTTTCCAGTACACTCTGAGACATCTTGTCAGTCCCATGACAAGTGCTTGCAAACTCGCGGTGCAAAACAACTTTCACTCTCTCTTAAAGGTACAGAACACGCCTGTAACTTCATAACACTAGCCCGTTCAGTATTTAGAATCATCCTGCAGTCTTTTTAATGCTATTAACAAACTTGCTATGATTTTTCTTACCTTCTCCTCGCTATTCAGGTGTTTTGTTTGATTATCACTGGCTTTTAAAGGTTTCTCAATCCTTTGCATTCTCAATAATCACGACATTATATGCTTCCACTTTTGTTTTTATCCTGTCCATTACTGTGGTTATAAGGCTTTGTTATGTCGTCCTCACTTCAGCATGGTTATTCTTCCTTTGGATGAATTTCAGCTGGGCCACTGAATCATCCGAGAAACTCCTGTCAATACTGCTCCACAGCCTTCCTTGTTAGGCTTCCCATTCCTTCAAATCTGTCCAAGTCCTCCCTCATGTCTTTGTAGTTATGTTATTCAATTATAATTGTGTCACATCCAAATGTAAACAATAGAGTTGAACTGAAAAATCGTGATTTTGAAATGGAAAACCATTGGGAAGAAAAAGAGTGAGATAATATACATGAGGAGAAGAATAAAATAGAAGATAACATGTATTGAAGACAGAAGAAGATATATTTCCCTTTTGTCCTTTCTACTGTCTGTGCATAGCAGAGTAATATATTCACATTCAAGGTGTTATGAAGAACTTCTAACTCGAATAAAATGATAGACACCAGCTAATGGCAGAACCTAGCAGGTCAAGTTATTTATTTACTGGTGAAACGTGGATTCATTGAAATAAGGCGGGATTCCAAATACAGTAATTTATAACACACATCCAGATACGAATGAGGGGCTGAAGCAAGGAATCCCAAAAAGGCGCTGGAGGAGGATCATTGTTGAAAAACGAGCACATTCTGAGGATGAAACAATATTTCGTCTTATTGTACAGTACATGCATTACTTTGCTAACTGTGTCTCTGTTGTTAATTCTTGTTTCTTGTGCACACGTGAACAATCTTGTCCGCCTTCAGGAACACATTGATGAAACAATGTGTATGTAATCATTTTTAAACCACATACTGAAATTATTCAGTATGTTTTATTGGCATTGACACTAGTAGTTTCTTCTTCCAAATGGATTCGGTTGCTTTCTACTCATTTAGTTTTACTCTGTCTGTGAAATAAGCAATATTCTTGGTTGGCGTCACTATGCAGTTTTTTTTTCGTTTCTTAACCAAGACAAATGTGCCCTGTCTCTGCTCCTTTAATCTATGGTTTCAATAACGAAGATAATTGTAAATGGATCGGATGGACTAAGGCCAAAGAAAAAGGCAGACCAATTATAAATTCAAGTCACGAAAACGGTTCAAAAAGTTGTTTTCAGCTTTGGTTGATAAAAATTGAAGTGCTCTGTGTTGTAGGTAAATGTTGTCTTATTAGAGCATGGAGAGGAAATTCTGAAGAAATCCACACTTCTTCCATGCTCTCAGATTTTCAATTGTTAGTCTGGCAAGTGGTTCCGGAGCCTTCAGTGCCGTAATAACCTCTCGACTATCTGAATGGAACGTGGTTACAGAGAGCGTTGTATGTGGATAACACAGCACAATCATCAAGCCTGTGAAGTGGAGCATTAACTTTCTCCTTCACCCCTAACATTGATAGATTAATTGGAGATGGGCGATAAGGCCAATAATAGGTGATGTCAACGTTCTAGCCAGAAGAAATGCTATTGTGACATGTAAACGCTGTCGTGAAAGGAGTTAACAGGACATGGTTGTTCAGAGACTGAATGATGTCAGTCTACATGGATCCGAACTGTGTCAACAGACGGTTTGCTTTGTTGTGTGGATAAGCGGCTTCTTTCAATGTGTTGCATCATCGTATCAGCGGTAGCATCATCGTCAACATGATTAGGATTAGCAGAGAGGAAAAGATCTGAGAACAACAATTGGGATGTTCTAACAATCTACCAAAATCTGAGAATAATAGAGTAGAACATTTCAAGAATGGATCAGACTGTGAGAACGATACAATTGAATATTGCAAGAATGGATCAGAATCTGTGAACGATACAATGGGTTATTACAACAATGAATCATAAGCTGAGAACGATAGAGTGGAACATTACAACAATGGATTAGAGTCTGAGAACCATAGACTGGAATGTTCCAAATATGGATCAGGATCTCAATGTTCAAACAATCGACAGAAGTTTATCCTATGGTTTTTTGTTGGTTTCTCATTATTGGAAATGGATAGTGTGGCGGATAGAAGGTGTCCTCATGATTATTCAGGCAGGTTACTATCCGTTCCTCGCTATTGTTGGCGTTCCTGGTCAGTTTGTCTCTGTCCATTTATTAATTCTCTAAACCATTGTGAACAAAATCGCGTTTTCTGTTATTTATAGTTGGGGAAGACGTGAACCATTGTATTCACTTACATTCACAAACTTCATTTTTATTCCTTTGATTTCATACCTTCCACTCGTAAATATATGAGGAGGAACAAAACATTTCATAACAACAGAAGCCCCATTTTATCCTGCGCTGATTTATATTTCAATATTCTTAGAGAGAATGGTAAGGGATAAGATTTATGAACATCTGGGTAGGAATAACGTGATCAGGGATAGCCAGCATGGTTTTGTGAAGGGCAGGTCGTGCCTCACAAACCTTATTGAGTTCTTTGAGAAGGTGACCAAGGAGGTGGATGAGGGTAAAGCAGTAGATGTTGTGTATATGGATTTTAGTAAGGCGTTCGATAAGGTTCCCCATGGTAGGCTAATGCTAAAACTTCGGAGGTATGGCATTGAGGATACATTAGAGGTTTGGATTAGGAATTGGCTGGCTGGAAGGAGACAGAGGGTAGTAGTTGATGGATTATGTTCATCTTGGAGCGCAGTTACTAGCGGTGTACCACAAGGATCTGTTTTGGGACCATTGCTTTTTGTTATCTTTATAAATGATCTAGAGGAAGGACTTGAAAGCTGGGTAAGCAAGTTTGCGGATGACACAAAAGTCGGTGGAGTTGTGGATAGTGAGGAAGGAAGTGGTAAGTTACAGCGGGATATAGATAAGTTGCAGAGCTGGGCGGAAACGTGGCAAATGGAATTCAATGTAGCTAAGTGCGAAGTCGTTCACTTTGGTAGGAATAACAAGATGATGGATTACTGGGCTAATGGTAGGCTACTTGGTAGTGTGGATGAGCAGAGGGATCTTGGTGTCCATGTACACAGATCTCTGAAAGTTGCCACCCAGGTAAATAGTGCTGTGAGGAAGGCATATGGTGTACTGGGCTTTATTGGCAGAGGAATTGAGTTCCGGAGTCCTGAGGTCATGTTGCAGTTGTATAAGACTCTGGTGCGGCCTCATCTGGAGTATTGTGTGCAGTTTTGGTCACCATACTATAGGAAGGATGTGGAAGCTTTAGAACGAGTGCAGAGGAGGTTTACCAGGATGTTGCCTGGAATGGTAGGAAAATCTTATGAGGAAAGGCTGAGGCACTTGGGGCTGTTCTCATTGGAGAAGAGAAGGTTTAGGGGAGATCTGATAGAAGTGTATAAGATGATTAGGGGTTTAGATAGGGTAGATACTAAGAACCTTTTACCGCTAATGGAGTCAGGTGTTACTAGGGGACATAGCTTTAAATTAAGGGTGGTAGGTATAGGACAGATGTTAGGGGTAGATTCTTCACACAGCGGGTTGTGAGTTCATGGAATGCCCTGCCCGTATCAGTGGTGAACTCTCCTTCTTTATGTTCATTTAAGCGGGCATTAGATAGGCATTTGGAAGTTATTGGGCTAGTATAGGCTAGGTAGGATTCGGTCGGCGCAACATCGAGGGCCGAAGGGCCTGTACTGCGCTGTATCCTTCTATGTTCTATGTTCTATTCCTTCTCTGACTAAACCTGTCCACTAGCACCTCCATACTATCCTCGGTCTTCACTTCTGTTTCAGTGTTTTTTTTCTGAATAAACCATCGTCTTGACCTGTCAGACAGCAGTTCTCTTCTACACACTCCTCCAGTTACAAATAATTTGATAATAAATTTATTCTTCTCTTTACCAGGGCTTGTGTTGGTGCAAAATGTGAAGACGCCTTGACTCTAAAATGAGATGTTACAGAATATCTGTCCTCTCTTTCAGCATAACCTGTAAAATCGCACTTGTATACAGGAATGTGCTATCGTTGCCCATGTAATGGCGGTTCTATGGAATTTTTTTATGCTCGAACGTGTGATTCATAGAGTGGGTGACGTGTCCATCATCTCCTAAGTGCAGTGCTCCGATGTATTCACACGTCGACGGAGCCTGTCTCTGTCCCCACTGAAGGGAATCTTTGCAGAAGAATTTAGGGGACAGAGTAACTGATAAAAGTGAAAAGCTTTGTGAAATTAGAATTAATAAAGAGAAATTACTCGAAAAAAATTAATTCAATGGAAAGTTCATACGATGCTGCACCAGACTAGCTCCATTCTGTCGTACTCAGGAAGGTGACAACAGAGTTATTGAAAGAGTTATAGAGTCATCCAGGATGGAAGCATACCCTTTGGTCCATGCCAAACATCACACAATCTAAACTATTTCCAACTGCCTGATCTTCTTCCAAATCACTCCAAACAAACCCTCTGCATATATTTATCCAAATGTATACCGAAGTTTGTAACTACAAAAAAGAATTGTTTATTATCCTTCAAAGTTGTTACTATTCTGAAAAATCGAGGAAGTAGCACGCCGGGAAACAAAAAAAAACTAACAATAGGACAACTTGATTCCATTTTGTTGAAATATTAGAATCATTACAAAGAAGTGTTAAAATGAGATACTTGGGGAATTACTGTCAGGCTAGAATTAAGGAAGAGAAATCATCCTTGATAACCTTGCCACAAGTTATGGTCATTAACACATCTACAAGTAAGTGCCACTTGGAGTGGTGTATTTGAGTTTGTAGAAGAGTTTTGACATGTCATTCAACAATGAGAGAAGGAAGTCAGAATCCAAGGGTAAAGGGGACATACTCCATGGATTAAGAATTAGTTCGTGAAGACAATACTGAAAGTGGCACCCTTTTCTAGATTGAATGCCGTTACTCATGGAGTATCATTTGTGTCAGTATTTGTACCATAGAAATGTGCAATACATATAAATGAATTGGAGGTGGGAACCAAACAGTAGACGTCTCATTTTGCATTTATTGAATGGTGCAAGGTGCAGAAGTATTGCTTAAAATGAAATGATTGTCCATGATTGTGAGTGTGTGTGTGTGTGTGTGTTTGTGTGTACGTGTGTGTACGTGTGTGTGTGTGTGTGTACGTGTGTGTCTGCATTGCAGTTTTGCTGTCCCTCGGAATATTGCTTTTAGTAATACACATCCTGACGCAATGATTCCTATTCACAATCCACATTCAAATGTCAGACGCGTGACAGAATAGACGGAATATGAACCATTAACTGGATCGTTATGTGGCGATGGTGATCTTTTAACAAAGTTATTTTCACAAAACATCTTTTTCATCGCTGTCGGAAATGCAGTAGTTTCACAGTGTTCAGTCAGGATGGGTTTTCGGGGCCAATTTGATGAGAGCTAACAGAAACTAACTCAGGCAAAAAGCTTTCACGATTACACAAAAGTCTAGTATAATGAAAGGAGAATGGTGAGTTACATATATAGAACATAGAACATAGAAGGATACAGCGCAGTACAGGCCCTTCGGCCCTCGATGTTGCGCCGACCGAATCCTACCTAACCTATACTAGCCCAATAACTTCCAAATGCCTATCCAATGCCCGCTTGAGTTCTCCGACCTCAGCTTAAATTTGGTTTCAGCAAGCAGTCAGTTTCTGAGGCTGCTGATCAAAGAGAAAAAGGGATGAAAGAAGATGTTCCATGCTAAATCTCTCACTCCCTTCTACGACGCAGACGTTGATTTTACCATTTTGTTTAAGGGGTTTTTATGGGGCTTGTGGCAGGCATTTGGAACAGCATCGTTAAGTTGGCATAGTATTGTTTATTTTCGGATTCGTTAAGTTATTCTGTATTAGGTTCGCTTTTGTTTGTGTTTCATTCTGTCGTCTGTAAATAAATTATGTTTTGTTTGAAGCTGAGAGATTTTGAACAGCTGTATCACCCCTGAAATTTTCACTGTACACCTGAAGAGAACAACTGGAACATTGAGCATCTCTGCTACCTTGTTGAAATGCATTGAGGGTACCTGACATGATCCATAACAGATTGGATGTTGTTTCGAGAATTTTTCATAATTCTAATTTGGGATTAGCATTGCTGATCTCAAAGGCAACGAGTGATAAGTGTTAATGTCATTTGTTCTGTGTGTTAAATTCGTTTGGTTTCAGCATTTATCGGATAGTAATGGTTGTTTCATACACAAAGAGTTTTCCGGCTGTGGAAGAAATGATTCTGGGAACTTTACAAAAGGTGAATAAGGTCAAGCTAACTGAAATTGCGGACAATTTGGAGTTTGAGCTGTCTCCTTCCATGAGAAAATGAGAGATAGTTACACTAAATCTCAACATATAAAATTGCTGGAAATATGATCAGAATGTTTAGAGACAACGATAATTAATTGAAAATAAATTTGATTAGAGCAAAAGTAGAAGGAAAGTGCGAAAGAAATGGAACTGCTTGAATTCTGATTCAAAATAGAGGAAAGAGAACAAGAATGAATTGCTTTTGCAAATTCAAAAGAAAAAGGAAGAGAGAGAGAGAGGGAGAGGAAGAAAGAGAGAAGAGAGAGAAAAGCAGACCGAGAAAAGGAAGAAAGTGAAGGAGTTAGAGCGTCAGGAATTGCCAGATCGGAAATTCATTTTAAAATAATAGTAGACGAAAGCTGAATGTAAACTTAGTGAGGAAGAGGTTAAGGATGAGCAAACCTATGGTAGTGAAAGGCCGAGTGAGAATCTATTTGAATATTTTTACGCATTACATAAATTTGACAAGAGGAATGGAGAAAACCGCATTTTTGAGAAGGTGTTTAATCAGATCCACTGGCTCAAGACCACGCAGGTTCTGTTGATCCACACAAAACCTCGAGGTAGAGCTCGTGAGGTATTTGCATCATTTTGGAGGAGGAATCTGAGGCGTACAAAAAGATGAATGAAGACATTTAAAGTGCACATGAGCCTGTGCCAGAAGCAAACAGACAATGTTTCAGAAATCTAAGGAGGCATCCATGCCAAACATACATTCGGTTTGAGAGGCTCAAGCGAAGTGATTTTGACAGGTTGACAAACACATTAAAAATAAAGCACAATTATAACGTTCTTAAAGCGATTATGAATTTGAAACAGTTCAAAAATACACTTCATGAAGTAATAAGAACTCATGTGTGAGGACACAGAGTGAAAATGACAAGATTAGCAACTGAAAGGGCTGATGATTAGGAGTTGTCTCATAAATCAAATTTTAGCTTCAAACATCACTTTTAAACCGTAAAGGATAGAAATTGGAGAAAAAATAAATCCTCACTTTGAAAGGGAAAGATCGATATTGGTGAAAATCATAGGACATCTTACAAAAGGGTGAAAAGGATGTCTTTGAAGCAGATGTCGATGTTAAAAAGCTCGGATGTTTTCACTACAATAAAGTAGGTCGCCTATAATCACAATGTTGGCGTGTTAAGAAAATAACTGGGACGCCAGATATAGGAAAACAAGATATGTCAGTGAATTCGGTGGGACGAAACACAGTGGCAGCTTGAAAGCGACACCAGAATGTAAGATATGGACGGGGATTGGTTAAGGAGGGATTGCCAAATCTGCTTTTTAACCTCAAGCAAAGATGAAGTCTGCTTGCATAGGCCAGCAGCAGTATGTAATAACGTTACAATACTTAGAGACACAGGATCCAATTATGTTGAATTTTTGATATTGAAAAATGAGTAGATAGGTACGTCTGACGGACTACTGTCAAAAAAAGGTACTCGTAATGGGAATTTAAGGTGAGAGAAAAAGCTTGAAATTACTTAGAGTGATGTCAGAGTCTCCAGCGAAGAGTGGAGATGCCATGGTAGGAGTACTGGGAAAACTCTCAGTTCCAGGAATAAAATTTATCCTTACTGATCTGGGGGTCCATAGATACGAGTGCTACTGAATGTGGTTGAAAAGCCATTGGAAACTAACGATCTAACTATCGCAGGACATATATGCTGTTTTTGGCAGACTTTGCGGTAACAAGGTCTAAATGTCAACATTTGAAACTGGAGAGATTAAAGAGTATAGATAGCAAAGTTAAAGTTATCATGGACTATTCCAGAACCCTCAAATCAAATCCAAGGAAGTAGCTCGGGCCCTAACTTTGATAATTGTTTTAAGCCAGTGTACATTTGTTAGTCCAGGCTTAATGAAACTGGCGCAATCACAGAGTTTTAAACAAATCAGAACTTGATTGCACGTTGCCGAATGAAACACAAGGAAAAGAGAACACAATGCAGAACAACTTAACCTAACCGAAAAGACAAAGGTTATCCGGGCCAAATGATGCTGTTCAAACGGCATGCAACAATCCCCACAAACACCCCTTGGTACAAAAGGGAAAATATGAAAAAAGTCTTACATCAGTGATGCAGAGGTAGAGTCAGCATGGACCTGATTATTTGTGGCCCAGCAACTGTAGCACAATGTTTCCTAATACGGAACCAAACCAGAAAATTGGCCACTACCCTTTTATTTGACAGTGTACTTACTTTGTCAAATTTCAAAGCCTTTTGCCGGAGGTTTTATCAGTTGTCTAGCATCAAACTGGCCCGAAACCACTCAAATCTAGATCATTTGGAGTCTGTAAGTTTACAAACACTCTGAAAAAGAAACAAGGGTAACAACACTGTGATAAAGGGGTAGCTTCATCTCAAAGTGAAATTAGCAGAGACCCTGATAATCAAACAGTTGAGTCAAACAAGGAGCAGATTCATGACAAAGCAGACATCTTTAGTTCAGAGAATATACATGGGTTCCAGCAGAAAATGAGAAACTAAACCAATTGTCCCAAAAAAATAACACACAGAAGAAGGATCTATATGAATCCTCGAGTGCTACTATCTTAAAATGATATTTTAATGAAGTAGTGGATACCATCACATATTCAGGCCGATTCGAAATGGACAAACGTTCATCAAGTCGCACTGTCGGTGTTTCATAGAAACGACGTGTTGTGAATAGTGCACAGACTAGGAGTAGGTGCTCATTTTGTGATGAGAAAAAATCACGCTAATATGCAAAAGCATTTTTTCTAACTTCGACTGCACAGAGATGTAAATGATCTTTTTTCCTGGCATGTGATACATGTCAGGTCATTGGAAAACCACAGGCAACAAAAAACCCGTACACATAATACGAATTTTGCATTTGAGTGTCTTTTAGAATACTCCGAATTAGTTGTGTCGAAGCCCTACCTTAAACAAAAAAATGGGAATCAATAATTGTTACTGGATGTACTCACGAGAATTCCACAGGCCATTCCTTTTTTCATTATCATAATTAAAACGATTGTGGACGAGTTACTGAATTATTTTACGGTATATGCAGTAGATGTAATCAGAACAAGGATCAAACTTCACAACACGATTATTCAAGGAAGTTATGGATACCGGCATGAATCGCAGGGAACGATAAAAATGTGGCATCAGACACTAAACAACGAGGGCTTAGAGTCAAGAATATCCAAATGATTGGGATAAATGAATTCCGTTTCTACTTTTTGCGACTTGTGGTGCAGCAATTAAAGCGAACAAGTTCAGTCCATTCGAATTCGCTTCGGGGCATGAAGTGAGAGAACTGCTAAAATTGATTGAGGAGACATTGATAAGTCATAATTCAGAAACTACATACTTGGACTATATGTCATATTTTTGGTAGCAATCAAATAGTGGCGTGGAGTTGACTTCACGGTATTAAAACGTATCACAACGCACTATAAAACAGGAAGCAGACAATAAATCAAAAACGTGCACTTTTTCTATTGGCGATAAAGTATTGGTGCTAATAACAGTGACAGGTGAGTCTTTACAAGCAAAGGTTAGTGGATCTTATCAATTCGAAAGGAAATTCAGTGAGGTGAACCATTTCATAAGAACTTTAAACATCAACGAATCTTACGGGGTCAGTCATACGAATATGACCAAAAGGCATTTTGATAGGGAACGAAGGCAAAAGGAGAATGTATTATTGGTTACCTGCAACACACTCTCAACTTTTGATGACAACAAAGATTGAAAAGCCAAGTTCAGAGGATTCTGAATTTGATATGCGTAAGTCCCCTGGGCCATTCGGGATATAGCTAAGGTTAATGCAGGATACGAGGGAAGAGATTGCAAAACCTTTGGCAATGATCTTTGCGTACTCACTGTTCACTGGAGGATTTCCAGATAATTGGTGGTTGACAAATTACATTCCTTGTTCAAGAAAGGGAACAGATTATTCTTGAGAATGACAGATCAATCACCGTTATGTATGTGATAGGCAAATTAATAGAGAGCATTTTGAGAAAGAATTTCTGATTGTTTATAAAGCGATAACTTGATTAGATATATTCGCCATGGCCTTCTGAGAGGCAGGTCATGCCTCACAAACCTTATTGAATTCTTTGAGGATGAGAAAACACATTTACGAAAGTAGGGCAGTGGATATGGCGACCACTGATTTTAAGAAGGCGTGTAAAAAGGTTCCCATTCGTAGGCTCATTCGAAAAGTAAGGAGGCATGCGATGTAGGGAAATCAGCATTGGCTGGTTCATAGCAGACTGAGCGTGGTTGTAAATTCAAAGTATTCAGCCTTGGAGTTGGTAACCAGTGGTGTTCTTCAGGAGTCGTTTTTGGAACCTCTGCTGATTGTGATTTTTGCAAATGACTTGGATAAGTAATTGAAAGGTTGAGTTAGCCAGGATGCCGAAAAAAACGATGTTTGTTGGAATGGTTGATAGTCTGAAAACCACTTGTTGGTTGCAACGGCACATTGACAGGATGTAGAACTCGTTTGATAAGTGGCAATTGGAGAGTTCAACCTGGATAAGTAAGGACAAATTTGAATGTTGAATTTACGCTTAAGGCAGGATACTTGACTGTGTGGTGTAACAGTGCGACGTTGGCATCCATGTCAAAGTTGCCAGCCAAGTTGACCGAGTTGCAAATAAGGCATATTGTGTGTTGGCTTTCATTAGCGAGGGGGACGGGGTTTAAGTGACACGAGGTTATTCTCCAGCTCTGTAAAGCCCTGGTTAGACCACACTAACAATTTTGGGTTCAGTCTGGTCGCTGCATTATAGGAAGTATGTGGAAGCTTTCACGATGGTGCAGAGGAGTTTTGCTGGGAAGCTGTCCGGATTGTAATGCATGTCTTATGAAGAAAGGTTCAGGTAACTGGATCTTTTGTCACTAGATTGAAGAAGGATGAGCGTTGGCCTGATGGAAGTGTGTGAGATGATGAGAATCATAGATAAAACTGATAGTCAGAGATTTCCTTCTCCGGGCAGAAATGTCGATCACTGGGGGACATAACTTAAGGTAATTGCAGAGATGCTTACGGGAGATGTCAGATGTAGGTTCTTTACACAAGGAGTGGTGGGTGTATTGAATCCACTACTAGTTGTATTCTTTGTGTAAGATACATTAGGGACATTTATCGACTCTTGGATAGGCACATGGAAGAAAGTACAATGAAGCGTATGTAAGTTAGTTTGATCTGCTTGTAGGAGAAAAGGTTGTCATAACATCGATGACCGAAAAACCTGTACTGTGCTGTACTGTTCTATGTTCTGTGTTCTATACCTCACATTAAATTGGGCAATAAGGAAGATGTCAAAAATTAGGATAAAATAATAAGTTACTTTCCAGAGAAAAAAATCGATTTGCCCTGCAAGAGCACATAGTGTCGAATAGGTAGATGTTGAAATAAGATTGGATGTACTAACCTGATTATGCATGGTGTGGATGTAAGAGATACTGTTCCAATTCAGCATAATACACTCAATATGGCACAGGAGATCGAATTCATCCTCCAAGACGGAATAATCCAATTGAGTTAAAGTGATTGGAACACATCCATATTAATAGTGTCGAAATCATATGGTATCTGACTGTAATGAATGAGCGATTGCAAAGTCAATGTAGTTACGAAGACTGTTGGATATCCGACTCTGTGTTTGAAAAGGTTGGACAAACATATTTCTCAACTGGACTTGCTCAAAGGACAATGACAACTATCTTTTCCAAAAGACTGAAGAAAGTTTCAGCTTTTGTAATGTTGAATTTTCTATATCGATTCAAAGTCATGCTATTTGGTACCAAATAATGTGCCTGACATATTTCAGGGATTAACCAAAAAGATCGTTTCTGGATTACCAAATTGTGCCTCATACATATACATGATGTGGTAACTTTCCTTCAGACATGGAAGAATTATTTGTAACATTTATCAAAATTGTTCGATTGACTTCGTTATTTAGGCTCGGTTTTCACCTTGGTAAAAATGAATTTTTCAAAGCCAAAAGCATCTTCCTAGACCATGTTATTGTTCACGGACAAATGGACACACAGGACGAAAAGTAAAGGTAAGTGGGAGATTTTCCATCGTATCGAGCAGTGAAACTGATTGGATTTCATTGAAAATTTATATCAAATGTTAGCAGTGTGGCTGCTCCACACACTGAATTGCAAAAGAAAGGCCATGGGTTTCAGCGAAAAGCGAACTGTCAGAAGGCATTTGACAGCCTAAAAGGTGTGTGAACCTCTGCCTCAGTTTGAGCCAGACAAATTAATTCAAAGCCATTCAAGGTAGCTATTGATGCGAGTGTTGTGGGATTCAGTGCAGTGTTCACGTCAGAAGACAACGAGAAAACGAAAAGACCTATCAAGCATTTCTAAAGAAGTTGAACATTCATCAGCAGGAATATTCGACAGTTGAGAAGCAGACTTTGAGCTTGGGGTTGGCATTATAATTTTTTAAATGTTTATGCTACCTGTAATGTATCTGAGACAATCATATACACGAATAATAACTCATTGAATTTTGTGGAGAAACATAAAGACAAACATTCCATACTGGTTAGTTGGAGCTTGTCGTTACATTCACTCAATTTGAAGATTGTGCATGTGGAGGACTAAAAAACGTGAGTGGCGACGTGATTCCGAGACTTGGATGACAATGAGACTTCGATGACAAGAATATAGCAGATTGCAATCGAATTTAGTGTGCATGTTTGCATGTTTGAAGCCAATGTCATGTATATGAATGCTGCAGTGCAATGAGAATTAAAGATTAATGTGTTTTAAAATGAAGCCATCTTCTGATATTGTTGTATCGTTTTTATCAGGGAGGAGCTGTGATGATGCTACTCCTTTAACAAGGTTAAGTTGTCCTTGGGTTTTGTTTCGGAAAGATCGTATTGGCAGAGGTCCGCAATGTCAAGTCTGGATAGGTTTTAGGGTAAATTTGATTATAGCTAATAGATGCTGCCTCAGAAGGAAAGGCTTTCAAGTGTAAAGACAATCACTTGTGCATGGAAAGCGGAGCAGCCAGTCCTTTCAGATCAGCTTTTCTTCTATCTGGTTTGCTTTTGAAAGCAGTCAGGTTTGCGTGGCTGCAGGTTAAAGGAACGGTGACATGAAATAAGGTGTTCTATGCTGAATCACTCTGCCATCTCTCCCGTGCAATCCTCTGTGTTTGATTGTAGCTTATTCGGAATACTGCACCGATCTGAGGGAAGAAAAAGTACTAAGTTGAAGTAGTCTGTTGTGGTTTCGTATCGGTTAAGTCATTCTGCATTGCGTTCTCGTTTGTTTGTGTTTCATTTCGTACTCTGTAAAGAATTTTGTTTTGTATAAAACAGAGGGATTAGACCAGATGTGACACTTCTGAAATATCCACGACAGATATAGTGAAAATAATTCGAAAAGCGATGGTATAGACTAACTTCGTGAAATATTGCGATGTATCCTGACATGGTCCATAACAGGTTCAAATTCAAATACACAATTTAGGCTCAACACCATTCAGGAATAAGTAAGCGGATCGATGGGTATTAGATTCACAAGTATGCACCTCCTCCACAACCAACATTTATCAGCAACAGTGTCTAATATCTTCAAGATTCATTCCAGAAATTCACCAAAAATCCTCATAGGTCTGCTTCGAAAGCGAGGACCACAATATTTCATTTCTCCACAACAACTCATCCATCCTGACTCTGAAATATATCAGCATTCTCTTAATGTCGCTGGAATTCCCTCCATAGGAGCAATCATGATCAAATTACAGGGGAAGTGGTTGCTGGGACACTTGCTGAGATATTTTTTGTCATCTATAGTTTCTTGATGGATGCCAGAAGATTGGAGTTGGATAGCGTGGTACAAGTATTTAGGAAAGCTGGTGAGGACAAGCCAGGGAACAATATACCTGACGTCGGTGATGGGTAAGTTGTTGGAGGTAATACTGAGGAAACAGATTTCCAGTATTTGGAAAAGAAAGGACGTATAAAGAATCACCCACATGGCTTTGTCGGTGGGAACTCATGTCTGAGGAACTTGATTTCTTGAAGAAGGAACAAAGATGATTGATGAGGGCAGAATGGTGGACGTGATCGTTTTGGACTTCAGTAAATCTTTCGACAGGGTTCGTCATGGGGTACTGGCAATTAAGGTTAGATATCATGAAATACAAGGAGAACTAACCATTTAGATAAAGAACTGGTAGAAGTCAGAGGGTGGTGGTGGTGGTGGTAGAGTGTTGCTTTTCAGTTTGGAGGCCTGTGACTAGTGCAGTGCCACAAGGATCAGTTACGGATCAAGGATCGTCTCAGGGATCCTATACTTTTCATCATTTATAGAAATGATTTGGATGAGAACATCAGAGGTACTGTTACTAAGTTTGCCGATGACACTGAAATTGGAGGTGTAGCGGACAATGAAGAAGGTTACCTCAGATTACAAGGGGACCGGACTGAGATGGGCCAATGGGCTGTTGAGTGGCTGATGTAACTTTAAATTTATATAAATGCCAATTGCTGCATGTTCGAAAAATACATCAAAGCATGACAAATACACTTAATGTTTAAGTTCTTAGAAAGTGTTGCTGAATAAAGAGACCTTGGAATGCAGGTTCATTGTTCATTGAAATTAGAGTCGCTTGTAAATTGGGTGCTGAACAAGGCGTTTGTTGTGATTTCATTATTGGTCAGAGTATTTAGTATAGGTTTTGGGAGGTCATGTTCCAGCTGTACATGACATTGGTTAATTCAGTTTTGGAATATTGTGTACCATTCTGGTCCCTTTCTGATATGAAGAATGTTTTGATACTTGAAAGGTTTCAAAAGAGATTCATAAGGACATTGCCAGAGTTGGAGGATTTGAGTTACAGGGTGAGGTTGAATAAGCTTGGGCTGCTTTTCCTGAAACATGGAAGGACGAGGGGTGACCATCTGGACTTTTTTTTTAAAATCATGAGGCATAGAGAGAGTAAATGGACAAAATCTTTTCACTGGAATGGAGGAGTGCAGAACGAGAGGGCATAGCGTTCGGGTGCGAGGGGAAAAATAGAGAGGAGCTAAGGGGCAAAGTTTTCACTCAGAGAATGGTGCGTGCATGGAATGATTTGCCACATGAAGTGTTGGATGCTGTTTCAATTGCAAATTTTAAAAGGTATCTGGATGGGAATATGAATAGAAAGGGCTGAAAGGAGTATGACCCAAGACTGGCAAATAGTATTCGAGTGGGCATGGACGCGTTAGAACGAAGGATCTGTTTGCGTGTACATCTCTGTGACTTTATGATTCTATACTGCATGTCCACTGTGAGGTAATAGTAGAATACGTTCAGCGTGTAAACAGTGTCTTCAAAAGAACGAGTACCCAATGAACATAGTCCTCCGATTTCTCAGCAACACACCCAACTAGGAGCGAAAATACATCCAGAAACCAATCCACTCGCCATTACAGCGAAGACATGTCGAAAATGACTGTCAGAAAACTTAAAACGCTTCGAGGAAAAAGTGAGGTCTGCAGATGCTGGAGATCAGAGCTGAAAATATGTTGCTGGAAAAGCGCAGCAGGTCAGGTAGCATCAAAGGAACAGGAGATTCGACGTTTCGGGCATAAGCCCTTCTTTAGGAATGAGGAAAGTGTGTCCAGCAGGCTAAGATAAAAGGTAGGGAGGAGGGACTTGGGGGAGGGGCGATGGAGATGTGATAGGTGGAAGGAGGTCAAGGTGAGGGTGATAGGCCGGAGTGGGTGGGGGCGGAGAGGTCAGGAAGAAGATTGCAGGTTAGGAAGGCGGTGCTGAGTTCGAGGTATTTGATTGAGACAAGGTGGGGAGACGGGAAATGAAGAAACTGGCGAAATCTGAGTTCATCCCTTCTGGTTGGAGGGTTCCTAGGTGGCAGATGAGGCGCTCTTCCTCCAACCGTCGTGTTGTTATGGTCTGGCGATGGAGGAGTCCAAGGACCTGCATGTCCTTGGTGGAGTTGGAGGGGGAGGGAGTTAAAGTGTTGAGCCACGGGGTGGTTGGGTTGGTGGTCCGGGTGTTCCAGAGGTGTTCTCTGAGACGTTTTGAAAGTAGACGGCCTGTCTCCCCAACATAGAGGAGGCCATATCGGGTGCAGCAGATGCAATAGATGATGTGTGCGGAGGTGCAGGTGAATTTGTGGCGGATAGGAAGGATCCCTTGGGGCCTAGGAGTGAAGTAAGGGAGGAGATGTCGGCACAAGTTTTGCATTTCTTGTGGTTGCAGGGGAAGATGCCGGGAGTGGAGGTTGGGTTGGTGGGGGTTATGGACCTGCCGAGGGAGTCACGGAGGGAGTGGTCTTTTCCGAACGCTGCTAGGGGAGGGGAGGGAAATATATCCCTGGTGGTGGGGTCCGTTTGGAGGTGGCGGAAATGATGGCGGATGATACGCTGTATATGGAGGTTGGTGGGGTCGTAGGTGAGAACCAGTGGGGTTCTGTCCTGGAGGCGTTTGGAGGGGCGGGGCTCAAGGGCGGAGGAGCAGGAAGTGGACGAGATGTGGTGGAGAGCATCGTTGATCACGTCTGGTGGGAATATGGGGTCCTTGTAGAAGGAGGCCATCTGGGCTATATGGTATTAGAACTGGTCCTCCTGGGAGCAGATGCGGCGGAGACGAAGGAATTGGGTATATAGGATGGCGTTTTTACAGGGGGCAGGGTGGGAGGAGGTGTAGTCTAGGTAGCTGTGGGGGTCAGTGATTGCAGCATTCAGAAATCTGTGAACACATACTTCGATGTCACTGTCTCTTAGTCTCCCCTTCTCTATTTCCCAAATCATTTACGTGTGTTGGTACATCAACTGATACCCCCTACTATTTCTCTCTGTCTGTGAAAATCTAGGATGGTAATGTGAGGTGGATTGAGAATCTGGCAATACTTTTTTGTTCTCATTCTTGTGATTGGATCCTCAAAGTTCTAATCCCTCCAGCTAGTCCCATTCGCCAATCTATCGGCATAGTTCGGCATTGTTGTCCATAATTGTTGTCCATTTTTAACGTGAATAGCTGTCCTGTATAATTTAGTGGCCTTCGGAGTTACTCACCCAAGAGTATCGGGATGCACCACAAAAAACCGCTCTGGTCACTCCTCAGCCTCAACACTCCAGAGATTATAACCCAGCCTAATCAACTTTCCCTGTAGCTCAACCCCACTAAGCCACCCCGACTAAAACACCAGCAACATACTTGTGAAACTTTTATATTCCATTTCAAGTTTATCAATATCTTTCCTAACGCAGAGAGACCAGGATTAAAGGCACTACTACAATACTGGCCGAACCAATGTCCCGTACAGATGCAACGTGTCAACGAAACATTTAAACTCAAATCACTGCCCAACAAAGGCAATCGTAGAAACTTCCTATTTTACCACCCTGCCTTGCTGTGACAAATGCAACAAATGTGGCATACCAAATGCAACACATCACATTTATCTGAAATAAATTTCATCTTCCAATGCTCAGCACAGTCTCTTTATTCCTTGCTTTTCCAAATTCATATAAATCCGACCAATTTTCCAGAACATGTGCCGTTCAAGTTGAGGTTTTGAATGTTAGTTTGCCCGCTGAGCTTGAAGATTTTGTTTCAAACTTCTTGTCACCAAGTTAGAGAACATCATTTTTTTTCTTACACGTTTAGTCACCATACTGCTGATGTTACCCGGTATGCTGATGAATCATACGAATGCAAAACTGTCACCTCAACGGGAAAATCTACATCTACAAATAAATCATTCCCTCAAAAATTCTCCATGAAAAACTGAGTCAATGTTAAGGTCAGGCTCAGTGGGCTGTAGTTCCTTACTTTTATAAGTAGTGGCATCACATTAGCACAATTCCAATCTTTTGGCACCTGCCTTGTGGCAATAATGACATAAATGTGTCAGCAATGTGCATGGCAATCACTTTCCTAGCTTCCAGCAAAGTTCATGGAGCCAACTGATCACGTCCCAGAGATTTATTCACTTTTATGCTCTTATGAAGGTTTAGAGGTGTACTGTATTTTTGATAAGAGTTCGAAAGCTCGCAAGGACCGACAAAACGCGGAGACTCTTGAAAAATGTAACAATATGACTCTTGGACGAAACAATTTGCAGCATCTTGTTTACCATGAAACATGATGAAATTCAAATTCTGCCCATCAATTTGAATTATGTCCTAACAAAACAAAATCCAATCAATTTGAATTTAGTATTTTGAAAATATCAAAACCAATGAAATGATCAAATGTTGTGTGTTATAAACCGGAAATTTTAAACACTTAGAAGGAGAACTGCCAAATACCAAAAAAATGTGGATTGCTCGCTGAAGAACTTTCGGAAAGGTACCTGTCGATAAGAAGTTTGCAGAGCAGAACATCGAAACTCACCTGGAGAAAATCTAAAGAGAAAAATCTGCAAAGGAGAAATGCGAAAGCTGACTGGTTTTGAAACGTTATTATGTTTTGCAAGTATTAACCGGGATGTTTTATTGGACTGCTTTGGAGAGTGAGAGTTAACAGGTAGGTTTAAGGAAATGAAGATGCAAATATGTTTTAATATTCTCTCTTGGATTTAAACAATAAAGTTGAATATTTGTACTCTGGGATTGTTCTTTGCCTCTTGAATTTTGACAATTCCGTGTTCTTGCTTGAAATAAGTAGAGGGGTTAACCTGTGTCGTAACAGTTTGGGAGCTTTTGTCTGTGATTTGAATAGTTTCGGACAAATCCAGTCTGTGATTTGGACGGATGTGAACAGATTTGGGTTACAGAAAAGTCCAGTAAATTTAATCACTTGCAGGTCAGTATCCTCGAACATTAAGATACAAAGGTGAAGCAATTTGTTTAATTTCGGTGACTCGTGGTTGTACAAATTAAAAGGGAAAGAAATGGCTGCTAAAATTACTAAAGAGGGACTGTGTTTTAAGAATGACTCTCAAATTTGCCAAAGAATTTTAGAATGAAGAAAAAAAATGACATAATCTTGTAATTAGCATATAGGTTAGATTTGTGATTAACCAAAGGCAAAGTAAAGCTAAAAATTAAAGGGAATTAGACTGAGGAGTCTTAGACAAACAGACAATTACAGTGCAGTTTACAAAACTGAAATTAAAATTGAGAAAAATGGCTCTCGCAGCTGAAGAAAGGGAGAGAGAAAGAGAAAGAGTGAAAGAGAACGATAGAGCAAAAAGAGAGAGTATTCTTAGCTGTGCAAAGAGAGAGAGCAGGAAGGGAGAGAGAAAGAGAAAGAGAAGAAAACAAAAAGAGAGAAAAAAGAGACAAAAAAGAGAAAGAAGCATCTTACATGAGAAAAAGAGAGAAATTTCAACTTGATAATTTGCGACTTAGCCAACTTAAGGTAGCAAGGTGTAGTCAAAATGAGAATGTCGTGTAACATGCAAACGTGTCAAAACTCTGCCACATTTTGATTACAAAAATGTGGAAGCCTTCCTTATTTCATATGAAAAATTAGTGAAGCAAATGGAGCGGTTCGTGGAAGAATGGGTAATACCAGTTCAGACTAAACCTGTTGGCAGAACACATCAGGTATTTACCATGCTGTCAGATGAGGGGTCAAGAGATTATGAGGAGGTCAAACAAACTATTTTAATTTCTTATGAATTGGTGCCAAAAGCATAGAGGCAGTGTTCAGAAACGCAAAGAAGGATTCAGGTTTGCGTTATGTTGAGTTTGAAAGAATTACACAGAGTCGTTTGATGGATGGGTGCGACCTTTCAAGACAGATACGACCTATGGATCTCTAAGAGAGATAATTCTGCTGGAGAAGTTTGAAAACTCAATTCCAGACATTATAAGAATTCACATCGAGGAACAGAAATTCCACGAAAAGTGAAGGACTGCAGAAATAGCAGATGAATACACGTTGGTGCGGACAAAAATCTTTCCACCAGAAATTCGTTCTGTCAGAGGTAAACGTCAGGAGAAGGGGAGATCCCACACTACGAACAAAAAGGGCAGACAACGCTTTTAGGAATTTAGCAAAGATTCAAGAAGCCCAAGAGGTGGAATAGAGGTGAGAGGCTTTGGGTGTTTCCATTATGGGACAAAGAAGATGACAGAGGCAGTGTTTTCACAAGGACATTGGTAAAAGATGTTTTCATTGCCAGAAAGTCGGACACGTGATGTCACAGTGCTCGTCGTTAAAATAACGTACTGTGGGGAACGATGAGGTAAAAGTTTAAACCAGTGAAATTAGTGACCGTAGTAAAGAAATCCCCAAAAAGAGCTGAGGAGCTGCAGGATGGTACACTGCCGAGACAGGAGCTGGGTATGGAGTTAGTGCCTCAGGTTTATAAAGAAATTGCTGCTGCGGTAAAGTTCAGAGAGCACAGTGTGATGAAGGGAAAGAGGTTACGATTTTGAGAGAAACACGATTTAACCTGTTACTGTTAGTAAGGAATGACGAATTTCAACTCTTACCGATCTGTTGCCCGAGAGTGTGATAATTTGTGGGACAGAAATTTACAGTTCGCCAGTGTAAGATCAGTTTGGAGTTTCATCTCAAGACTGATGAAACAACAGTGGGAGTGATTGACAGAGTGTCAGTTCCAGGAATCAAGTTTGTACTTTCGAATGATTTAACAGGGTCCACGGTGTGAGTGACACCCCTTGTTTTGTAGAAGCCGACGGAAGAACAAGAAACTGACGATTTAAGACAGAAACATCCTGGTATGTTTCCAACATGTCTCACAATCAGATTCCACTATCATTAATCACAGCACGAGGCAGGAATTAAATGGAAAGATGAAGGATTTGAGGTTCAATTAGTGGAGACACCGTTTTACGAAATAACACAGGAACAACGTAAAGAGGGAGCCGCTCAGACAGACGTTTTTAATCCTGAAAGGCTGAGGGATTGAAACAGTATATCAGAGTGGTATTGTCCCAGTCGAATTCATGTTGCTTGCCATCTGCGTGTGTGGCTACTAAGGATAGCTGGTCGTGTCATTTCGTGGCTAGTTGGTGTTCTTCAATGCGGATCGTTAGCTGTCTTCCTGTTTGTCCTATGCAGTGTTTTGTGCAGTCCTTGCATGGGATTTTGTATACTGCATTGGTTTTGCTCATGCTGGGTGTCAGGTCCTTCGCTCTGGTGAGTTGTTGTATGAGACTGGCTGTTGGTTTGTGTGCTGTTATGAGTCATAGATGTCGCGGTATTCTGGCTGTCAGTTCGGAAATGCTCCAGATGTATGGTAGTGTGGCGAGTCCTTTGGGTTGCGGCATGTTCCATTGTCTTTCCCTTAGGCATCTATTGATGAAATTGCACGGGTATCAGATTTTGGCGAATACATTGTATAGGTGTTCTTGTTACTATTTTTGCAGTTCTGGTGTGCTGCAGTGTGTTGTGGCTCTTTTGAATAGTGTCTCGATGCAACTTCTTTTGTGTGTGTTGCGGTGGTTCCTTTCATAGTTCAGGACTTGGCCTGTGTGTGTGGCTTTCCTGTATGCCTTTGTGCTGAATTCTCCATTCGGTGTTCTCTGCACCATCACGTCTAATAATGGGAGTTGATTGTCATTTTCTTCCTTTTTCGTGAATCGGATTCCTGTGAGTGTGGCGTTGATGATCCGGTGTGTGTTCTCTATTTCTGTGTTGTTAGTGAGAACAAAGGTGTCATTCACGTATCAGATCCAGAGTTTGGGTTGAATTTGTGGTCAGACTGTTTATTCTAACCTTTGCATTACTGCTTCTGCTAGGAGTCCAGAGATTAGAATAGATTAGACTTACAGTGTGGAAACAGGCCCTTCGGCCCAACAAGTCCACACCGACCCGCCGAAGCGCAACCCACCCATACGCCTACATTTACCCTTACCTAACACTATGGGCAATTTAGCATGGCCAGTTCACCTGACCCGCACATCTTTGGACTGGGAGGAAACCGGAGCACCGGAGGAAACCCACGCAGACACGGGGAGAACGTGCAAACTCCACACAGTCAGTCGCCTGAGTCGGGAATTGAACCCGGGTCTACAGGCGCTGTGAGGCATGAGTGCTAACCACTGTTCCACTGTGCCACCGTGCCGCCCATGTGTGTTCCGTTGATTTGTTTGCATATCTGGTTGTTGAATGTGAAGTATCTTGTGAGACACAGGTCCAGTAGTTTAAGTATGCCGTCTTTGTTGATAGGTTCAACTGCTTCAAGTGTGGAGAGTAGACAAATAGTCTGAACATCATGTGATCATCAGTGAACATTTTCACTTTGGCTCAGTGTAGACTCAATGGGCTGAATGGCCTCCTTCCACACTTCCTTATACAAGCTGGAGATGTCTGGACCAGGAAAGAAACCCTGAAGATCTCTTCCAGAGATGCCGCAGGGCTGAGATTATTGATGTGCACAGAGCATAAACATCTTCGCTTGCAATACGAATGACTCCAAACAGTGGAGGATTTGCAAATGATTCTTATGAAGTGCAATTTTGCTCAGACTCCTTTACGTCACCCTCAGTTATATACAAATTTAAGACATCACACAACACCAGATTATAACCCAAAAAGTTTATTTAGCAGAACTAGCTTTCGGAGTGCTGTTCCTTTTCAGGTGATTTTGCTACGATCTTCTTGGAGATACTCTCGAATTTCAGCTGGCAGTTCGTCTTATCGATGGTGAAGAAGCAGATATTAAGTTTCAGCAGAAATTCCTTCCATAACCTACAACATTATGCTGTCATCAGACTTTCTGTGCCTCTGCACTGCCAAGTATTTTGCCATTAACCGAGTAATCTGCCTTCCTGTTACTTCTTCCTAAGTGAACTACCTCACACTTTTCCACATTAACCGCTATTTGCCACCACTGTGCATCTTATCTATGTCCCCATATCAACCGAAATATCCTTTGGCGCTCTACAACTCTGCCTACATTGTTGTCATCCGCAAATGTACTAGCCCATCCTTCTACGCCTAAATCCTGATCATTTATAAAAATGATAAACAGCAGTCGCCCCAAAACAGATGCTTTCGGCGCACCACTGCTAACCTAGCGGCTGGATGATAACTTTCAATCAACCTCAACTCTCTTTCTTCATTCAGCTTGCCAATTTCTGATCCAAATAGCCGAATCAGCTTCAATCCCGAAACACTGCAATTTGCGCAATAGCCGACTGTTTGTAACCCTATCAAACGCCTTGCTGAACTCCATGTACACCACATCAACCGTTTTATCTTCACCCGACTGTTTTGTGAACTTCATGAAGAACTCAATAATGTTAGTCAGGCACGACCTACCCTTCGCTAAACAGTGTTGGATATCGCTAAAAAAGTTGTTCTTTTCCAGATGATTATAATTACGGTCTATTATTTTCTGACATCTTACACACAACCGAAGGATGGCTCACTGAGCTATAATTACCAGGTTTGTCCCGACACCCCTTCTCCAAAAAAGTTACAACATTTGCTGTCCCTGGCACTAATCCTGTTGCAAATGATGACATAAAGTTCGAAGCCATTGACTCTGCAATCTCCTCCCTGGCTTCCCAGATAATTCGAGAATAAGTCCCACCTGGCCCAGGGGTCTTAAAAATTTTCAGATTTTCCAAAATTGCTAAAATGTCCTCTTTGTCAATATGAATCTCATCTGATCCTGTAGCTTGCATTCTCACTAATATTGCCCTTTTCCAACGTGAGCGCTGATAAAAACTATTCATTAAGCGCTTCCCCGATGTCCTTAGGTTCCACACACAACTCTCCAATTCAATCTTTGATTGGCCTTAATCTTCATCACTATTTTCTTGCTGATATACCAATAGAAGGCCTTGCAGATTTCCTTGATTCTATCTGCCAACAACTATTCATGATCCTCCTGGGTATTCTTAGTCTTATGTGTGTTGAGAATGTTGTACAAACCGTCTGTTCTGATGAATGTGTCTCTGTGTGTTTGGGGAGGGAGGGTTTCTGTGACACTTTTTTTTCATTAATTCAGACCATCCATTTATCATTTCCTTTCGAATTATTTTCATAAATCCATGAATACACTGACACATCTGAAAATCTCACTGGGCCCTCAGTCAAATTGGTCATTTCCGCTCCAGTCTAATGTATGATTTGTTTGTTTTCCTTCCTCACAGTTAATATAGTGACGATCTACCTTCTGCTTCATAAGGATTGTGGATTGTCTCCATGCGTCAGACGTTACCTGGAGGCGATGGCAGTGGCAGATCTACTGGTCATGATCCTCGACCTGATACTGAGACACATTCCCATTGTTTATATGGAACAGTTTTCTTTTCTGAGGAACATTTCCGTATGTAATATCCACGCCGTCCTGCTTTATACAGCCACTGACTGCTCTGTCTGGTTCACCGTTACTTTCACCTTTGATCGATTCGTGGCCATTTGTTGCCAGAAGCTGAAAAGTAAATGCTGCAGTGAGAAAACAGCGGCTGTCCTTCTGGGAGCAGTGACTGTGCTGAGCTGTTTCAAGAACATTTTCTGGTATTTTATGCTTACAGCACGGTATGGGCTGTCCAACGCCCCCTGGTTTTGTGATGTAACACTCGCTGTTTATTTCTCCCATGACTGGGCCACAATCGAGTTCCTCCATCACATTCTAACCCCAGCTCTCCCATTTCTCCTGATTCTGCTGCTCAATGTTTTCACAGTCAGACACATTTTAGTGACCAGCAGAGCCCGCACGAGACTTCGGGCTCACAGCAATGGGACAGCTCAGTCTGACACAGAAATGAGAGACCAAAAAAAATCTCTCGTTTTACTGTTTGTCATCTCGGCTAATTTCATCCTTTTATGCTCAATGTTAATGGTGTTTTCTATATGGAACCGGATGGATTATATTGGGTATCAGTCTGTTTATCTACATCCCTTTGTGCAAGAATTGGGCTTCATGCTGCAGCTCCTCAGTTGCTGCACAAACACCGCGATTTATGCAGTGACCCAGACTAAGTTCAGACAGCAGCTGAAGAATGTGCTGAAATATCCCTTTATGAAAATTCATCAGTCAATTAAGTTCACGCAATAATCAATGCATCTGGGATTTTTAAATTTCAGTATAATGTTTCAGCGATAAAGCTGCCTGTCGCTATGGTAACTTTCTGACGGTAGTGCTGGTTTGTCCAAGCTTATCCCAGAAGGGACTTCGGAAACACATTTCATTGCTTCTCACAGTTCAGAAGTCAATGAGAAAAGGCACCATCCCATTGCGTGAATCGATCACTTCAATTTGTAAACAATAAAATTGTGTATTAAAAGGTCCTGAGCAGCAGCGTGTTCGGTGTAAATGTTTGTCTTTGCGTTGAGGAAGCTGAGGTGGACAAAGACAGACTCAGCGCTAAGTCCTGGTCCTCATGGACGGGGAGGGTATCGGGACCTGAGCTCAGGAGTGGGTTTTAAATCATTCTGTCCTGGATTTCAACGCTTTGTCCGCTTATGCGATCTGGTCACTGTACAGTTCATCTGTCTCCCTTTATCTTCCTCCCTGCATATCTCCCTCCCACAGTCACACTGTCCCTCTGTTTCTCTCTCCTACTCCTATTTACAAATTATATTTCATTCTCCCTCCAAATTATATTTTTGTTCAATCTCTTTCCGTCATGTACTCTCTCCTTCCTAATCTCCTCTCTCCCTCGAATCCTGTCTCTCCTGCCATTGCGTGTGGAGCAAAGGAAATGTGCGAATATTCAGACCCAACCGACACGAACACAGATTGGTGTGGTGCTTTAGACGAAAGCTATGTTAACAATACCAGGCTTGGGCCAATAGATATTGTTAGGGGACGCAGCAGGTTTGAGCGAGTGATCCTTGGTGGGAGAGACCCAGTGAATGAGTGAGACCGGAGGGCTGGGAATAAGCCATCCCTGGAAAAACAGTGAGTTAACGAGTGAGACTGGGAGGGTAGGATCGAACTAGAGAGATCCACAGGGAGCGAGGAAGAGTGGGTAATAACGAGATAGCGAACCTAGTGGAGGAAGAGTGCGAGTGAATGAATGGGATGAGGAGGGAGGGCGGTAGTGAACCGTGATATGAGACAGCGAGCAAACAAGTGATGCCGGAATGGAGAGAGGAAAGAGATAGTGTGTGAGAGCGCTTACAAACAAGCGAACATCATTCCCGAGAGGGAGAGAGGAAGCGAGTCTGGGTGTAATAGAGAGATCAAACTCGTGAGACCGGGTTGGGCTGGAGTGGGCAACCTTATCTAGGAGAGGGAAAGTGAAGGAGTGAGCCGGTGAATGTGGAACAAAAAAAAAAGCCTGGTTTGGGAGAGAGTGATCAAACGAGCAACGTGGAGGAAGCGTGTGAGCTTGGATGGGCGAGCGAGAGCAAGCCTGGTGGGAGAGACAGCGAGTGAATGAACGGGATCAGGAATGAGGAAGAAGCGAGCCGGGATGTGAGACAGCTAGCAAACAAGTAAGACCGGGAAGGACAGAGCGAGCAACAAAGAATTGTAGAGTGCTAACAAACAAGAGGTGGGGAGGGCGGGAGATAGCGAGCTTGTGTGGAAGAGAGTGATTGAACGAGTGAGACCAGGAGGGCGGGAGAGTGCAAACATGGAGGCAGGGAATTGCGAGTCACTGGGTCGGAGTAAGTGAGCGAAATTGTTAAACCAGGAAGGAAACAGCTATCGAGACAGGGTAGGAGAGAATGAGCAAACGATAACGATCAGGAGAATCGGATGCAGTGAGCCTGGCTGGAAGAGAGCGAGTGAAAAATGAGACCAGGAAAACGAGAGGGAACGAGACTGAGATGGAAAGGCCGAGTTTAGAGTGTGCCCTGGAGGAAGGAAGACAGCAAGAATGGGTGGGAGAGAGCGAGTGAACAACTGACACTTGGAGTGAGTTGGAAAACGAGCGGGATTGGCAGGAAGGGATCGAGCGTGGGGTGGTTGAGAGAGAGCGACCCTGGGGCTGGTATAGAGGCCGAACAAATGAGATCAAGAGGAAGAGGGAGATCAAGGGAGCGAGCCTGTGAGGGGAAATTGAGCAAAAAAATGAGACCGCGAGGGAGGAAACAATCAAGAGTGGCTGGGAGATCTTGAGAAAACAAGTGATAAAAGGAGGGAGGAAGCTTACAACGCTGAGTGGAACAGAGAGAGCGAATAAGTGAGTCAGGAAGGAAGGGAGGAATCGATAATTTGTGGGTGAGAGATGGAATAGATTTGACCGGGGAAGAAGGAACTACTGAGGCTTGGTGGAAGAGAGCGAGAGAATAATGAGATCAGACTGGAGGGAGTGAGCAAAACTGAGGGTGTAGAGCAGTTGAACTTCAAGACCGGGAGAAAGGAAGGCAGCGAGCCTGTTTGGGAGAGAGTGGGTGAACAACTGAGAATGTGAGGGAGGAAGAGAATAAGCGACATTGGCAAGGAGTGAGCGAGTCTGGTTGGGTGAGAGCCAGTGAGCCTGGGGCTGGTAGAACGAACGAAGGAATGAGATCAGGCTAGAGGGAGGGAGCAAGCCTTCATATGAGTAATCGAACGAAAAATTGATACCTGGAGGAAGGAAACGAGCCATACTGGGTGGGAGACAGCGAGAGAACGAGCGAGTCAAGGAGGAATGGAGAGAGCAAATCTGGGTGGAACAGAGCGAGCGAATAAGTGAGACTAGAAGGAGGGAGGAAGATAGCCTGAGTGGGAGAGGGCGAAGGAATGCTCTTGAATAGGATAGAGGAAGCAAGCGAGGCTTTGTATAATAGAGTATGCGAACGAACGTTATCAGGACAGAGTGAGAGAGCGCGAAGATGGGGAGTTAAGCAAGTAAACATCATGACCAGGAGGGATGGAGGAAGTGAACTTGGGTGGAAGAGAGAGAGAGCGATACAGTGTGATCTTGAGGGAGGGAGCGTTCCTGTAAGAGATAAAGCGAGTTAATGAGTCAGATTGGGAGACAGGGTGCAAACATGCCTGGGTTGGAGAGACTGAACATACAAGTGAGAATCGGAGAGAGGGAGGGAGCGAGCCTTGTTGGGAGAGAGTGGTTGAACCAGTGAGATGGGGAGCGAGGAAGCCAGTGAGCCTGGGTGGGAGAGGACGAGTGACAGAGCGAGACTAGCAGGGAGGTAGTGAGCGGGCCTGGGAGAAAGAGGGCGAGTGAACAATTGTGGCCGGGAGGGAGGATGCAAGTGAATGAGCGAGTGTGAAAAGGAAGAAGGCAGCGAGGCTGCGTAGGGTTAAGCGTGCAAGCATGTCTGACCAGGAGGTTGGGAGTGAGCAAGTTTAAAACAATGACTGCAGATGCTGGAAACAATATTCTGGATCAGTGGTGCTGGAAGAGCACAGCAGTTCAGTCAGCATCCAACGAGTAGCGAAATTGACGTTTCAGGAAAAATCCCTTCATAAGAATAAAAGATGAAGGGCTTTCGCCCGAAACGTAGATATCGCTGCTGGTTGGATGCTGCCTGAACTGCTGTGCTCTTCCAACACGACAGATCCAGAATCTGGTTTCCAGCATCTGCAGTCATTGTTTTTACCTCGGTGATTTTCACACTACTGCGAATCCTCTTGCAAGGATGCCTGCCTTGAAGAAGTTTTCCTGCTCTCTCCAGGTTGGGAGTGAGCAAACGAGTGAGACTGAGAGGGAGGAGGGTGAGTGAGCTTCGCTGTGAGAGAGTGAGCGAACACGTGAGAACAGAAGGCAGCAAGAGTGCCTGTGTGGGAGATAATGAGTAAACAAATGAGATCAGGAGGGAGAGCGCGAGCGAGCCTGCATCGTCGAGAGCGAGCAAAAGAGTGAGATTTGTAGACCAGGAGACCAAGAGAGGTCGAAGGAGACGAGCCAACGAGTGAGCGTGGGTAGGAGTGTGCAAGCAAATGAGAGAAACTTGGAGTGAGAGGGCGATTTAGCCTGTGTGTTAGAGAACGAGTGAACAAGTGATAATGGGAGAGAGGGAGTGAGTGTGTCTTGGTGCGATTGAGAGTGCAAACGATTCAGACCAAGGGGGAGGAAGCGAGAGAGGCTGTTTCGGAGAGATCAAATGAATGAATGAGATGGTGAGCGAGGGAGCAAGCACACCTGGGTGAGAGCAAGCGAGTGAACGAGCGGGACTGGAAGGAAGGGAGTGAAAATTCCTGGGTGAAAGAAAGTTAATGAACGAGTCAGACTTGAAGGGAGGGAGTGAGCGGATCAAAGAGACCAGAAGCAAGACAGCGAGCGAGCCTGAGTAGGAGGGTACGAGTGATCGATTGAGACTGAGAGGGAGGGAGTGATACTTGGTGAGAGAGAGAGCAAATGAGTGAGACCAGGAGGGACGGATTGAATGAGAGAGACGGGGAGGGAGAGAGCAAAGAAGCCTGGTGAGAGAGAATGAGTAATGAAGTAAGACTGGGTTGGAGTGAGGGACTGACCAAATCAAACCAGAAGGTCAACAGCATTTGTCACTGTTTGGTATAGAGTGAGCGAATGAATGAGATGGGGAGATAGTGAGCGAGTGACCCAGACTGGAAGAGAGCGAGTGAACGATAGAGACCAGGAGGATGGCAGCAAGCATGCCTGGGTGGGAGAGAGTGAGCAATCGACTGCGACTGGGAGGTACACAGCGAGCAAATGGAAGAAAACCGGAGGGAGAGAGTGAATGAACCTGGGTGGGAGATAATGACTGAGACGAGGAGGGAGGAATCGATCGAACGGGAGAGTCTGATAGGAAGAGAATGAGGAAGCCTCTGTGGGAGAGAACAAGCGAACATGTGAGAGCAGCTGGGAGAGAGAGAGTGAGCCTTGTCTACTGTGAGCATGCAAACGAGTCAGACTAGGAGTGAGGGATGGTGCAAGCCTGCTTGGGACAGAGCAAGTGAACGGATGAGACGGGGAGAGAGGGAGGGAAGGAGGGAGCCTGTGTGGGAGAATGCGAGAAAATAGGCGAGACTAAGAGGGAGAGAGCAAACGTGCCTGGGTGAGAGACAACCTGTGAGACTGTGTGGGAGGGAGCAAGTGAGTCTTGGTAGGCGTGAGCGATTGAAAAAATCAGACCAGGAGGAAGGAATTGTGCGATCCAGTTCAGGAGAGAGTGCACAAGCGTGTATGATGTAGAGGAAGGGAGGGAACGAGCCTGCATGAGAGAATATGAGCAAACAAGGGAGACCGGGAGGGAGAGAGTGAAATGAGTTGGAAGAGAGCGAGCGAACGAGTCACATCAGGAGGCAGGGTTCGAATCTGGATGGGAGAGGGAACGAGCGTGTGAAACCAGGATGGAGGGAGGGAGGGAGAGTGTGAACGAGACCGGGAAGTATGAAATGAGCTTAGGATGGAGAGAGTGAGCTAACGAGTGACATTGGAAGGGAGGGATCGAGCGGGAATTTCAGGTTAGTTCCTCTCCCAGGGGCATCGTAGACGAATCAACTTTGGCAGGGCTGGCACACAGCGTTTGTGATCGCGAGGGCGTTGATATAAACGATTTCACCTGCCAGCTGGATCGTGTTTCAGTCTGGTACTGGCCAATCAATAGGAAACTATCCTCATTTGCGACTACAAAATTCGAAACTCCCTCATAATTTTTTTCTGAATCATGTCAGTGACATCAGAAGGAATACATAGCAAAAGCATAGGATAAAACAAAGGTAACTCAGCTTTTCGATTATTTTTCACTCGTGGGCTGTATACCACTTCTGTCAGACAGATGGTCACTTATTTCAACTTTAGAACGCAAGCCATTCGTGTTGAGGTCACTAGGGAATTTTGCTGTCTGTACATCATTGAACATATTGAGCAAATTGGACCGTTTTGTGCTTGTGGTCAGGGGCATGCTTCATTCACATTACTCTGATTCCCGGGATGGCCCCTGGTTTAGGGTGGATCAGGCCACTCATCCCCAATATATCGGCTTTGAAGACTGAACGTTTCATTTTCAAAATAAGGGAAGTTTTCTAATGAGATGGTTTGCTGGGGAGATGCAGAAAGTGTTACGGGCTGAGTGGATATCCTGTAATAAAGCCCACTTCAGTGTAATCCCCATTCTCAAATGGGATAGGTCTGCCAGACAAAGAGTCAGGATTTTGAGGAAAATCTGATTTTTTTTAAAAGTGTTGTTGCTTTCACGCTTATTCACATTACTCAGCCAGAGTGGCCTTCTTCTGTTTTTCCAGTTCCCTTTCTTTTTCAGCTGGCCATTCACACTCAGCTTTTAACTTCTCCCAGCTTTGGGGAGTTCCATCTAGTGCACAAACCTCTATTACTCTATCACATGCAACATTCCTTCAACTGGCCAAGAAGGATTTTTTTTTTCGTTTACTATCCGCTTTATTTTTCTCTCTTTTTTTAAATTCACAATTAATCACTGCAGCCATGCTTCAAAGTAACCTCGAGACAATGACACAGATCAATAGCAATGTGAAAAGGCGTAAAACCAATCAACCTGCCAATAAATTCTGGTTTTGTGATTCAGGGATAATACAATTGGGTATTTAAACATAATAATTAGGTGTAACTCAGAGGTGGAAACTGAGCCAGTGAATAATACATTTCTGAAGTGATCAAAAGTAGAAAATCATTTATAAAAAAAACATTACAATTCCCTGATTCTAGTCCCTTAATTTCACTCCCAGATAAGGTACCTCAAGCGGTTTTGACTGGTCATTGCACGTTTGCAATGTTAAAAAGCTATGAAATGAGTGCAGCTGCATTAAGACGTCTTGTCCACTCACATGGTAACAAAATACTTCTCACGCACAAATAATGGTCGAGTCCAAAGACAGAGATATCAATGATAAGGTATTAAGCTTTTTTCGTGGTTTTCATAACACAATGTTCAAACAAAATGCCAATTCTCAATGAAGGAGAGAAATTGATATAGAATAAAGATACAAATGGCACTCCTAATCACCAATGAGATGCAGCTGTTTTAAGATTGAGTGGAGACATACGAGTCCAAAACAAACAAACAAAAAAAATCTACCAGTATCAATTTCTGAAAACAATATTGGTCGTTTGGGATATTTGGAATCGCTCGTTATACTTTCAGCTCCATGTCTTTTTAAGTAAACTAAATTCTATAAAGCTCATGTAATTCCTCCACTCAATGACCAAATGTTAAAGTCTAAGTTGATTTTTCTCTATGTTACTTCTGGATTATTATTAATGAAAAAAGAGCAGGCACCTGCTAAGGCCAGAGTTTACAGTGCTACTGCGTTTACTGCATTTAGTCAAATCTTTGATTAATCCAATGAGATCAAAATGGATGAACTTGAAATTTGCCAGTCGCTTGAAACAAATTGTGTTTTGAGAGCAAGTTCATACCAGTGTCTAATCGTAAAATCCTCACCCTCCATATTGAACTGATTCAAATTTATATACGTTTGGCTTTCATGTAAACATAAACTGCGACCAGTTCGAAATTAACAGTACAGCAGTCACGGTCTGTAAGAAAAAATGGTGGGTAAACATTTCATTAATATTACTTCATCTTACATTTTTTATTTCATAATCACCCATGGTCAGTTAAAAAAAAGTTAAAAGGTACCACCTTAAATTCCCAAAGTACAAATTAAATTCAAAACACTCCTGAATTTGCCACCCAAGTAAATAGTGCTGTAAAAAGGCTTATGGCGTACTGGCTTTTATTGGTAGAGGAATTGAGTTCCAGAGTCCTGAGGTCATGTTGCAGTTGTATAAGATTCTGGTGCGGCCGCATCTGGAGTATTGTGTGCAGTTTTGGTCGCCATACTATAGGAAGGATGTGGAGGCACTGGAACGGGTGCAGAGGAGGTTTACCAGGATGCTGCCTGTTATGGTAGGAAGATCGTATGATGAAAGGCTGAGGCACTTGGGGCTGTTTTCATTGGAGAAAAGAAGGTTTAGGGGTGACTTGATAGAGCTGTACAAGATGATTAGGGGTTTAGATAGGGTAGACCATGAGAACCTTTTTCCACGTATGGAGTCAGGTATTACGAGGGGGCATAGCTTTAAATTAAGGGGTGGTAGGTATAGGACATATTTTAGAGTAGATTCTTTACTCAACGAATCGTGAGTTCATGGAATGCCCTGCCAGTAATAGTTGTGAACTCTCCCTCTTTATGGGCATTTAAACAGGCACTGGATAGGCATATGGAGGATAGTGGACTCGTGTAGTTTAGGTGCGCAAGGATAGGCGCATCATCGAGGTCCGAAGGGCCTGAACTGACCTGTATTTTTCTATATTCTATGTTCTAAGAATCTCGAGTTCCAATAAATAAATCACAAATATTCAATCACCAAAAAACAAATGTGCATTCTATCTAGAGCACAAGGTGTTAAACATTCGGCAAGCTGCAGGGAATCAACGCTGAGTCAGTCTCTCTGTCCCTCACATACACACAGGAGCGTTTTCCAACTTTTATTCCCATCTTCAAATGTTTTAGTCCAGTTTCCGCCACCTTCATGTATCATGGGCAATGCATTGCTCAGCCAGTCCAGATCCTGGGACCCCAGCGAATATATTGTGATTGTCCGACATACTCCCAACTGTCTTATGAACGAAAGCATAATTCTTTTTACGTGTGGGAGTTCTTTGTCCCTGGTATCATCCTCATCCAGGGAGTTCCGTTCGGACCCTGATCCTGATTCCATCTCCATTTGATTCCATCAGTCTCCTGCTGGTCGTCTTATGGTCCTCTTCTTAACACGCTGTCCTACGTCATTTTGCCACTTCCATGGCTCACTATCCCCCGACACCATTCAACACTCTGTTTATAGTTGATAAACTCCTCATACTGTTTTTGCTCGTGTACTGTCCGAAATAACCTGAGTTCTTCTTCCAATTTCTCCCTTTGTGTTTATGTTTTTTTCCAGTCCCTTCCGTAATATGTTACACTCCTTCTGCCATTCCTTGATTAACCATTCACTTCCTCCTTTCTCTGGTGCAGTATATCTTTATCATTATCTCTAACCCTGCAATCGAGGTTTCTTTTTGGGGCTCTTGCATATATTCAGAACAGCATAATTAAGTTTAGTTTTGATAGACTGATTTGTGTAGGGGGTCATTTATTCTGTTCTTTGTGTTTGATTGTGTAATTTTGGGAATACATTTTGTCTATTGTAATATCTAGTCGTGAACCTCGCTAACTTACTCAAGGTAATTTTCACTGTACACTTAACGAAACAGTTTGCAAAGTTATGGCCTAGGGGTGCCGACTAAAGATTGTTTTGAATGGTCTGGACTCGTCCATGACACTTCGTAGGTATCCTCCCGGATTTTCATCAGAACGTGGTAGATGCTAGAGTTATTATTTAAGATTTTGGTTCGGTTGGGTAGATAGAGCTCGGAATATAATGGCTCTTCTAGTCCCCAGAATTTTTCTTTATATGAATGTGATGAATAGCAACGAGTTCGAAGAATTAACAGAGAAGCTGCATTTGAGACTGCCTGCTTCTGTGAGGTTAGGAGAAATAATTACAACAGTACCATAGCATTACCTTGCTGGAGAAACCATCAGAATCCATCGAATTGGCAAGAATTCAATTGTAAATGAAACAGGTTGAGTCAGAGATGACAGATAAGAAAAAAGAGATAGAAATAAAACAACTTCAGTAACAGTTATGAGCAGAAGGCAGGGAATAATTTAGAACAGCAGAACAGAGGAAAAAGAGACCAGCTGAACGGGGTAGGCGGGGGGAGGGGGGGTGAGTAGAGAGAACAGAGAAAGAAGAAGACAGAGCTTTTGAACATCAAAAACTGACACTTGAAAGGAAAGTCAGCTTACACGGCAGGAGGTTAAGGCTAATGGTAGGCTTACTGGGGAAAAGAGTGAGGATGAGCAAACCCCTGGTAGTCAGAAAACTCGTAAGCAAGGGTTTAAGCATGTTCAACCATGGTCTAAATTTGATGAGAAGGATGTGGGCGCCATTTTCACTTTAAATTAAAAGATGGCTAAATAAATGTAGTGGCCGTGGCAATGTGGGTTTCGTTGATCCAAAGAGACTTGTATGTAGGGTTAGTGATGTAATTGCAGAACTATTAGAAGAAGTATTTGGGGATTTTAAGGAGTTGAAAAAAGCCATTTTCAGTGCAGATCAGGTTGTACCAGAAGCCGGTAGGCAACACTTCAAGAATCGAAGTTGGGACCCAGGTCAAACATATATTGTGTTTGCAGGAATCAAACAGAGGAGTTTCGACAGATGGATAAGAGTTTTAAAGACCCATGATGGCCTGTGAAAGATAAATCTTTTGGAGGAATTAAAAATATTTACTGTCTGAAGTAGTGCAGAGTCGTGAAAGAGCACAGATTTATAACAGCAAGATTAGCAGCTGATGAGGCTAATGATTATGAACTGGTCCATACAACTCGGTTTGGCAACAGAAACATCTTCAACCAATGAGAGATATTAATTGGGACGAAGAGACATTCTCACGTGGAAAGGGTAAGGTTGGTATCAGTGAATATCGTAATGATTACTTACCACAGGTTAAGAAGGAATGCCTTGAGGGTCACAAATAAGTTAAACATCTCCTGTGTTTTCATTGTAATAAAGTGGACCACACGAAATCGCAGTATTGGTGGGCTAGGAGATTGTCTGATGTAGGAAAACCCGACAAGCCTGGAAGTTTTGTAGGAAAGGTAACAAGAGGCACAAGGGAAGTTAGACAACTGCCTCAGCGTGTACAAGACGATCAGAGGTCGATTAAGGAGGAAATGGTAGATCCACATTTAAATACACTTGCAAGTTTAAAGTTTATTCACATAGGCTCGGAGTCATAGATGAGTAAGTTACAATATTAAGGAACACAAGATACCCCAGTCTGTAATGGTGAAAGATGAGGAGATATGTTCTCCTGAGTAATTCGTTCCAGAAAATGTGCTGGTAACATTAAATCATGGTGAGACAAAAAGTGCTCAGTTATATAAAGTGAGGCTCAAGATTCGAGAGAAGTGTGAAAAATTTATTATTGCAGTTTTGGAAATACTCTCAGATACAGGAATACAATTTGTCTTTGCAAAATGACATAGCTGATGCACCGGTAGGCGTGCTGCCCACTCTAGTTGAAAGGCCAGTGCCGGCACAGGAAACGGAAGACATGGAAAATGTTTATCCATGAATTGTCATTGATTGCGTGGTTACACGATCACAGACGCCCAAGCTGAAGCAGATGGTTTCAAAAGACACAAATAAGGAAGCTGACATAGCTTTACTGAGAGATTCTTTTTTTACCAGACAAGTGGAACAGAGAAAGAACAAATAGGTAAAAAAAAAAGCAGGTATCTTTAGCTCTGCTAAGTTGATTGATTTACAGCAGAAAGATGAAACGTTACAACATTTATATTAAAACGCATATGCAGAGAACGAGCGTGAATGCTTTCCTGTGTTTTATTATTTAACAAATAATGTCTTAACGAGGAAATGGAGAAAATGAACCTTTCAAGCAGATGAGAAATGGGAAGATATTTATCAAATTGTGTTGCCTTTAGTCATAGGGAGGAAATGCTTCAAGTGACGCATGACCGACCACATGGAGATCATTTAGGGGTGTGGAAAACTCAGGCTAAAAGACCAAGACATTTTTATTGTCCTGGACTACGTAAGGATATCGTTGAATTTTGCTGGAAGTGTCATACATGTCAGCTAATCGGGAAACTACAGACAATAGCAAAACCGGCACCGTTAATTCCAATTCCACATTTGACGAATCTTTCACAAATGTCCTGTTTGATTGAGTAGGTTCAGCACCTCGAAAAAAAAGTGAGAACAAGTATGTATTAACAATATTGGATGTTTAGATTAGATTTCCAGAAGCAATTCTATTACACAATATCGCAGCAAAAACAGCTGTACAGTAATTACTTTTTAAACAGATTCGAATAGATAGCATTTAAAAGTATAACAGCATAGAATTAAACAAGAAGCGAATATGAAATCACAAATTTGCAATTTTGCAATTCGGGATAAGGTATTGGTGCTACGTCCAATAACATGTGAGCCTTTAAGAACACGGTTTAATGGAACTTATCAAATCGAGAAGAAATGAAAGTGAGCTGAATAACTTGATAAGGACTCCAGACAGGACGAACTCTCACATAGTGTGCCATGTGAATATGTTCAAAAGGTATTTTGATATGGAAGGAAATCAAGAAGAGAATAAGCTAATTGCGACAGCTTAAAGGAAAAAAATAAGTTCAGAGGATACTGAATTCGGCATTCCGCAAATCAAATTGCGTACCGAGGAAGTTGACAAAAATGAAGGTAAATTATTGAGTTAACTTCACAAAAAGATCGAATAGATCTGAAAGAGGAGTTATTATCACATGTGGAGATACGCAGACATAAACTGGAACGTATTAAACTAACTGTGTTTGTTGTGCATGTCGGGGATGCTTTTCCGATTAAGAAACATCCTGATCGACATAACCCGCTAAAGTTGGTATATGTTCAGAAGAAGATAGTGCACATGCTCCAAGATGCATAATGGAAGTGAGTTACAGTGACTTGATCTCACACAAAGTAATGAGCCACTTGGTATCTGAGAGTTATGTGTGAAGTATCACTGTTACAAAGACTGATGCCTATCTAATTCCACAGTAGCAGGATAGTATCGAAAACTTGTGACAAGCAACTTACTTTTCAAAGTTGGATTTGTTCAGAGGATACTGGCAAGTACATCTGTCAGAGAGACCGAAGGCAATTTTGACTATCGGAACAGCATATGGACTTTCTCAATTCAGAGTCATGCAACTCATTATGAGAAACACTCCAGCCACATTTGGGAGACTGGCTAATTAGTTCATTCGAAGATGAACTGTGCGGTGTATATTGACGACCTGGTGATTTTCGTTCATTTATGGAAGGAGTATCTACAGCATTTATCACACATGTTCGATCGATTTTGGAAGGCAGTTCAACTTAACTGTCGGTGAAATTAGCGCAATAAAGCAGAGATAACGAAACACAGAGCAAAGAAAAATTAACAAAACCTTTATTAACACAGTGATATCGTGGAAGAGAGAATAACTCCGCTGAAACAGCACAGTAGACCAAGCACCCTTCCACGAGCTGAGAATCAAGCTGAGAATCCTGTTCAATTATGCTAATTAAAATAGGGAAAATACAATGGTCTTGATAATCAAGGAATCCAGTTACGGTGGTGGTAGTCGCAAAACAGTTATCAGAACAAAATCTTGAATATAGGTATAATGCAGCATCCTGGCAGCATCAATCAGTTCTTAATGGGATTAGGAAATCTCAGTGCTATTCGAGGGTAGATGACTATATCCCTTTTAAAGCAATAAGGTGTCTCCATTGCTTCTCACCTTTAACCAAGTTAATCTGGTGCCTCTCCATCTGAACTATCATTTGTCTGGGTTTGGTATCACTGGGTTACCAGACTGCGCTGAAGGCTTTGGGACAGTTGTGTTAATTGATTCCAAGAAGGTTTTTGTTAGTTTCTCTTTAGAAGTGTATTCCCTGGTCTGAGAGTGACGATGGACATGTCTGATTTGCCGTGTCAGCCTGCTTTGTCAATGCTGATGCCTTCTGGGAATTTATTTCATGGTTGGGACATGCTTGATTTTCTGTGTTCTGTGTTGCCATGCTGTGGGTAGGCAGGGTACAAGACATTTTCCCCACTGTTTCCACTTTTTTAAGTGACGGAATGAGAAGGGGGCAGCGTAGCCAGTTCCAGGGAGATTGTCGCGTGGGGAAAGGGATTGTTCGTTGATATAGACATCGCCATCGATGTCTGAGCACAGCTCAGCAGAGGTTTTCTTGGGGAAGGGATGATCCTCCATTTGAGCTGTACTACCTGAATGGTGACGGGACAGAGGGCAGCAGTACGGCACACGGGGTGAACAGCAGAGTCGGATGGCCATGGTCAGTGCCACAATCCTGGCAATGATAGCAAGGATGGCAGTCACTCCCTGTAGCAGGACTGTACCGATGAATCCAAGCAGGATGCTGTCCAGTCCCATAAGTCCGAGTGGTATTCCTGCTCATGCTAGAGAGAAGGCATCTTCTGCATATGCTGGGCCAGATCGGTGATGTCCTCGCGCGTGTCAGGGATGCAAGTGCAGCAGTCAGCAACAATGAGGGCGCATTGCCCCCTTTTGCAGGGAGCAGGGAGTCTAAGGTCATCCTATTTTTCATAGCCCCTGTTTTAATGGGAATAACCTCCGCATTCAGCTGGGTGAGCACCTCAGCTATGAAATTCGCTAACTCCTCTATTATGGTGGTGAGTTTGTGGACTCATTTAGAGAGCTGTACCAAGGGCATCCAAGGCTCGTTTGTAACACGTCACGGGATTTGGGAAGATAGGGGACTGGGAGTGATAGATGAATGGTATCACGCACCCTGACATACCAACAGCCACCCCAGGAGAGCAACAGACAGGGGTAGGCATTGTGGACACGGATAAAGCAGATGCCCTTGTTGGTCCAGATTTTCTGGGTCTGGATCCTGTCCAGATGGTGAGGAAAGTGGTATTCTGTTTGGTGCTGTTGAGGACCTGTTGGTTTATTATGCTGCCTTGTGCTGCAGATTATCATGCTGAGTGAGTTAGAGGAAGGGAGTAAGTGCACCGACTCCAGGCAGCCTCCCGTCCAGATGGATGTGTGCTTTATAAATATCTGGATCCTGTAGATGTCCACAGTTCGGTTGTGTCAGCAATGGTTATGGCTCGGGATTCATCAGAGACATCGTAGGCCGTGTAAAACCAAGCTGTAAATTTCTCCAGGTCGTCCCCAGCAGATCAGCAGCGGGCTGGGCTGTTGTATTTTACTGGGAATCGCGAATCTGGGGTGACAGAGGCATTTAATACTGTGTATGCATTATTGTTTGTTGTGGGAAACGCTTCCTTCCGTTTAGAGAACATGTTGACGTATTTGTAACCCTGTTTTGGGAGCATGTGAGCAAAGGCAATCAATAAGTGGCTAAAAGTCCCCTAAGTAACTGGCAGTCAGTCACACCTGCTAACAGGATTTTATGCATTGTTGTGCAGGCATACGAGGCACTGTGACAGCAAGGCTTATGCAGGGGCAGCAAATAACAGTGCATACCAGGATTGTGTGACAGCGTGTAACGTGCCCTTCTTGTCTGCATGTCCAAAGCTGTGGGCTGCTAGGACAAGTATATGCAGGTGGGCTCTTCGATAAATGATATGGTCATTGGGGTGTACAAGCAGCTGTAGGAAATGTGACTGCCCCAATTCTGATCCAACTCTCCTGTTTTTGCGGTAGAACAGCCTGTTTGTCACTTCGCACTACTTCCTTGGGGTCAGGGAATACAGATAACTTTGTTATTCTGGGGGTCTGTAGGACGTTGGTTGGGTGCTTCCGTGCCGCTGTGTCTGCTGAGGCATTCCCGACGGTGACGGGGACAGTAGCAGTGATATAAGCAGTACATTTTGAAGTCGCTGGGGCTAAGGGAAACAGAACTGTTTCGAGGAGGTTGGAGATTGGCACAGCGTGTTGCAGTGGCCTCCATGCTGAAATGATTAGCCCTCTCTGTTTATAGAGTGTGCCAAAGTCGTGAAGGATACCACAGGCATAATTGGAATCAGTGTAAATGTTGGCTGTGTGACCTTTTGCTATGGTGCAAGCCCGGGTTTGCACGAACAGCTCTGCAGGCTGTGCAACTGTGTCATTTGGTAGCGCAGCGTATTCCAGGATAGTGGAAGAGGTGCAGACGGCACACCCTGCCAGTGTGCTGTCGACCGAATGCCTGAAGGAGGACCCATCGCAAAGAGCATGAGATCAGCATTGTCCAAAGTTGTTTCAGAGAGGTCAGGGCGCGGGGTGACGGCCTGTCGCACAGTGTTGAAACAGTCATGGTCGTCTGCAGTGGCGTTCTGAGTGAGTGGGAGTAGCGTAGCGGGGTTCAAGGCAAGAACGCCCAGTAGGGAAATGTTAGCTTTGGAGATTCAAGCGAGCTCATAGTCACTTCTCTGAATGGCAGTGAAATGTAGCGTTGCTGCTGGGAACGGGAAATCAAAACAGTGCATGGGTAATACAGCACGATGAGGGGTGGCTTTTTCTATTGTTACCGTGGCTGTTGGGACAGATCTCAAATATGCCAACATTCCTCTTAGAACAGGCGGCACGTGTCCAGAGTTAAAGGCAACAAGGAGCCGGAGATCTCTAGCTTTTTAACCAACGTCAAAAAGCTGTTTGCAAACCCGTTGAACTCATTGACTAGGAAGTTGTTCAGCTCAGTGTAGTTTGGGACCGGCAGGACAGGAGCAGAGACTAGTCGCTGTTTAATTTCAACGAATGCCTGTTCCTCCATTGGAATCGAGTGCATTTTCGCTGATTGTGTAGTGGATCATCAATGGCAAGAACGTCAGTGATCCATTGCCTGCTGTCATTCGCCATCCCCAGGAAAGCCTGCAGTCATGTTCTTGTGGCTGGAGGGGGAAACGAAATAGTGGCTGCAATTGTCGCTCTCGTTAGTGCTATAAGGCCAGATAAGAATTGGTATCCCACGTACCGTCCTCAATACTGACAGAGTTGCATCTTTTTTTCCATTGAAACCTGATAAATAGGACATAATTAATTTAGACAATGTAGTCAACATGTACGAGATACACTGAAGAGTCTGTTTCCATGCTGTGTACTTCAGTGACGCTATAGAACATAGAACATAGAAGGATACAGCGCAGTACAGGCCCTTCGGCCCTCGATGTTGCGCCGACCGAATCCTACCTAACCTATACTAGCCCAATAACTTCCAAATGCCTATCCAATGCCCGCTTAAATGACCATAAAGAAGGAGAGTTCACCACTGATACGGGCAGGGCATTCCATGAACTCACAACCCGCTGTGTGAAGAATCTACCCCTAACATCTGTCCTATACCTACCACCCCTTAATTTAAAGCTATGTCCCCTAGTAACACCTGACTCCATTAGCGGTATAAGGTTCTTAGTATCTACCCTATCTAAACCCCTAATCATCTTATACACTTCTATCAGATCTCCCCTAAACCTTCTCTTCTCCAATGAGAACAGCCCCAAGTGCCTCAGCCTTTCCTCATAAGATTTTCCTACCATTCCAGGCAACATCCTGGTAAACCTCCTCTGCACTCGTTCTAAAGCTTCCACATCCTTCCTATAGTATGGTGACCAAAACTGCACACAATACTCCAGATGAGGCCTCACCAGAGTCTTATACAACTGCAACATGACCTCAGGACTCCGGAACTCAATTCCTCTGCCAATAAAGCCCAGTACACCATATGCCTTCCTCACAGCACTATTTACCTGGGTGGCAACTTTCAGAGATCTGTGTACATAGACACCAAGATCCCTCTGCTCATCCACACTACCAAGTAGCCTACCATTAGCCCAGTAATCCATCATCTTGTTATTCCTACCAAAGTGAACGACTTCGCACTTAGCTACATTGAATTCCATTTGCCACATTTCCGCCCAGCTCTGCAACTTATCTATATCCCGCTGTAACCTACCACTTCCTTCCTCACTATCCACAACTCCACCGACTTTTGTGTCATCCGCAAACTTGCTTACCCAGCTTTCAAGTCCTTCCTCTAGATCATTTATAAAGATAACAAAAAGCAATGGTCCCAAAACAGATCCTTGTGGTACACCGCTAGTAACTGCGCTCCAAGATGAACATAATCCATCAACTACTACCCTCTGTCTCCTTCCAGCCAGCCAATTCCTAATCCAAACCTCTAATGTATCCACAATGCCATACCTCCGAAGTTTTAGCATTAGCCTACCATAGGGAACCTTATCGAACGCCTTACTAAAATCCATATACACAACATCTACTGCTTTACCCTCATCCACTTCCTTAGTCAACTTCTCAAAGAACTCAATAAGGTTTGTGAGGCACGACCTGCCCTTCACAAAACCATGCTGGCTATCCCTGATCACGTTATTCCTACCCAGATGTTCATAAATCTTATCCCTTACCATTCTCTCTAAGACTTTGCCCACCACTGAAGTCAGACTCACTGGCCAATAGTTACTAGGGCTATCCCTACTCCCTTTCTTGAACAATGGGACCACATTCGCTATCCTCCAGTCCTCTGGTACTATTCCCGTAGACAATGACGACATACAAAACCAGGCCAATGGCTCTGCTATCTCCTCCCTAGCTTCCCATAGGATCCTGGGGTAAATGCCATCAGGCCCAGGAGACTTATCTATATTCATCCTTTCCAGTATTCCCAAAACCTCCTCCCTGCATATTTCCAGGGCATCCATTCTAATTATTTGTGATTCCATATTCACATCAGCAACAGTGTCCTGTTCCTGAGTGAATACTGATGAAAAGTACTGATTTAATGTCTCTCCAATCTCCTCCGCCTCCACACACAACTTCCCACTACTATCCTTGACTGGACCGATACCTACCCTAGTCATCCTTTTATTCTTGACATACCTATAGAAAGCCTTTGGGTTTTCCCTAATCCTACCAGCTAAAGACTTTTCATGTCCCCTTCTCGCTTCTCTTATCTCCCTCTTTAGCTCCTTCCTGGCTACCTTATAACTCTCAATCGCCCCAACTGAACCTTCACGCCTCATCTTTACATATGCCGCCTTCTTCCCTTTCACAAGGGACTCCAATTCCTTACTAAACCACGGCTGCCTCACAAGGCCCTTTACACCATGCCTGACTGGTACATACCTATCGAGGACACGCAGTAGCTGCTCCTTGAACAATCCCCACATCTCATTAGTGTTCTTCTCTTGAAGCCTGTTTTTCCAATCCACACATCCTAAGTCATGCCTCACTGCATCATAATTTCCCTGCCCCCAGCTATAGCTCTTGCCCTGCGGCGCACGATTATCCCTCTCCATCACTCAAGTAAAAGTCACCGAGTTGTGGTCACTGTCCCCGAAGTGCTCACCTACCTCCAAGTCTAACACCTGGCCTGGTTCATTACCTAGAACCAAATCCAATATAGCCTCCCCTCTTGTTGGCCTGTCGACATATTGTGTCAGGAAACCCTCCTGCACACATTGTACAAACACCGACCCATCTAATGAACTTGAGCTATAGCTCTCCCAGTCAATATCTGGGAAGTTAAAGTCCCCCATAACAACCACCCTGCTACCTTCACTCTTTTCCTGAATCATCCTCGCAATATTATCCTCTACTTCTCTAGGACTATTAGGAGGCCTGTAGAAAACACCTAACAGGGTGACCTCACCTTTCCTATTTCTAACCTCAGCCCAAACTACCTCAGATGGCAAGTCCTCTTCCATCGTCCATTCCACTGCTGTGATACTGTCTTTGACAAGTAATGCCACGCCTCCCCCTTTTTTACCCCCATGTCTAATCCTACTAAAACATTTGAACCCTGGAACGTGCAACAGCCATTCTTGTCCCTGTTCTACCCACGTCTCTGTAATGGCCACAACATCGAAGTCCCAGGTACCAACCCACGCTGCAAGTTCACCTACCTTATTCCTTATACTTCTGGCATTGAAGTATACACACGTCAATCCACCTTTCTGGCTATGTTGTTTAACCGACTTTAATGGATTATTTTTAGCAGCATTTGCCATCTGTCTCTGTGGTGCAATATTTTAATCTGTTCGACTGTTCATCGGAAAGGTAGTATTGTGAAGCACTGCAGAACCGAAGGACTTTCGTACTTTTGCCGCCTGAAATTATCCTTGAAATTATACCAGATCTTCAGTTGAGAATTTTTGCTGCTGGAAGTTACCTCACAAATCATGTTACCTCATAATGTATTAAATGAGTCGGGAAACAAATAACACATAACGAGTAACACCAGCAAAAATGACAAACTAAATGCGTTTTCAGACAAACCAAATTATGAATGTTGTCTGTGAGACTGCCCGAGGGTAATTACCCACAAACTAATCGCACAACTGGCAGCAGGGCAATTCCAAACTGCTTTTTCAAACACACTGGAAGCTTAGTGCATGACATCTTCCCAGAAGGTGCTGAAATACGATTTAAAAAAAGAACCCAATAAGAATGGGCTATGAAAAGTGAATTTTACAATCACAGTCTTGAATAGATGATCTTTCTCTTCCGTTTAACAATGTCGGAGTGTTGTAGCATATCAGCAGTATCCGTCTCCCGGACAGAAATTAAGGAAATTAGAGAAATTTAAGAACAGATGACATCACAATTAATTGGAATTATTTTCACTTTCCCCAGAGCACTGAATAACATCGAGTAGATTCCCTGCAGGATTTTGTTGCAAAACAGCGATGAAATAACAATCTCCTTTTGCTTTCAGTGAAAACAGCGAACACACAACTTGCCTGGAACATGAACCAGCAGTGGAACTGCTGAAATCGAAGACTTTTCCTATGGGAGGCGAACGTGATCGCGAAGAGCTAACACTGACCAAATGGAGCGTCTGCACTCTCCCACAGCACAGGTAGGCTTCCAAGAAGAAAATCCAACGTGCTGTGTTGAACTTAAATGCAGTAGGGTTCAATAGGCTGCAACATGATATGTGATCGATACAAGTGGCAGCCGTGGTGCTCGCAACCAAATTGTTTAGGAACTGGATCCTAACTCCAGCATCTTAAAACGCTCGGCCATGTTAATAGCCACAGTGGTACAGCATTTTCATATGGTCCATTTGTTACTCCTTCACAACGGCAGAAGCAAAGTCACAGGGGAAGAGTTTCATGATCCCTCTGCTGCTCAGGACTGCTTGGATATGTCCGACACAATATCAATTTTAAGGGAGAGGGTGGTAAGTTTATGGAATGAGCTACCAGAGGATGTGGTGGATGCTGGTACAGTTGCAACATTTAAAAGGCATTTGGATGGGTATATGAATAGGAAGGGTTTGGAGGGATATGGGCCGGGTGCTGGCAATTCGGACTAGATTGGTTGGGACATCTGGTCTGCGTTGGCGCATTGGACCATAGGGTCTGTTACCATGCTGTACATTTCTATGATTCTATAATGATATCACTTCAAGCCATACAGAAATGAATGCAAAGCTGAATCTACCTTCTGAGATTCTATTGAGCTACAAATTTAACGTGCCTGTGAGTGAGAGTCTGAAAAATGAACACAGGTTGAGTCAGAGCATGGAGACTCAAGACGTATGCCTATGTGACTCTTGCAGCTGGAGACAAATTGGCTCCCTGCACATGCATGTCTAACTGCAGCTAGTCTCTAAAGCTAAGTAAATGATTTGCTAGTCGATGGCAGAAATAGACCGAGTAAATGAGAAAGTGCTAACCGTACTGCACAGCCGAGGATCGTTGTATCACAAGATAAAAACGATCTAATCGTGATTACCTAAGTTGTTTACCAGTTAATATCATTTGATCAAACAATTATCAATGAAGTGATACCATGTATTGATAGTTAATTGTCTAAATAAACTATGAGATTATGCCTTATGTTCTGCTTCATGAAAAGCATAAAAATGACTTTGCATTAAGCAATTAGGTGCAGTTCCTCCGAGGGATACAGAAGTGCGTAACTTCTGTGTTTCTCGACGTTTCATTCCCGGCAATATTGGAATCAAAGAGCGAAGTTTTATCATTAAGACAGATTGTGTGTGTTGATTGACTGATCACAGAACTGACAGACCACCCCACCCCTTCCGGGGTTCAGAACTTCATGAGAAAGTATATTTGGTAAAGTTTTGTTACCAAAACCATGAGATGCATTCCATTACTGGAATTTAGTTTATTGATCTGGTAATTGATTTCACGCATTACTCGAAACAGAATAACATTCACATTTACATGTAACAACTAAATTACCAGACACAGAGAAAATATACAAGCTGAGCAGGCCTACATCAGATCATACCGTATAGCATAGTTACAGTTACCACGTCTGAAATCGAGGACTTTTCCTTTAGGAGGCGAACGTGATCGCAAAGAGCTAACACTGACCAAAAGGAGCGTCTGCACTCTCCCACAGCACAGGTAGGCTGCCAAGAAGAAAATCCAGCGTGCTGTGTTGAACTTAAATGCAGTAGGGTTCGATAGGCTGCAACATGATATGCGATCGATACAAATGGCAGCCGTGGCGCTCGCAACCAAATTGGTTAGAAACTGGATCCTAACTCCAGCATCTTAAAACGCTCGGCCATGTTAATAGCCACAGTGGTACAGCATTTTCATATGGTCCATTTGTTACTCCTTCAAAACGACATAAGCAAAGTCACAGGGGAAGAGTTCCACGATCCCTCTGCTGCTCAGGACTGCTTGGATATATCCGACACAATATCAATTTTAAGGGAGAGGGTGGTAAGTTTATGGAATGAGCTACCAGAGGATGTGGTGGATGCTGGTGCAGTTGCAAAATTTAAAAGGCATTTGGATGGGTATATGAATAGGAAGGGTTTGGAGGGATATGGGCTGGGTGCTGGCAATTCGGACTAGATAGGTTGGGACATCTGGTCTGCGTGGACGCATTGGACCACAGGGTCTGTTACCATGCTGTACATTTCTATGACTCTATGACTCTATAATGATATCACTTCAATCCATACAGAAATGAATGCAAAGCTGAATCTACCTTCTGAGATTCGATTGAGCTACAAATTTAATGTGCCTGTGAGTGAGAGTCTGAAAAATGAACACAGGTTGAGTTAGAACATGGAGACTCAAGACCTATGCCTATGTGACTCTTGCAGCTCTGCACATACATGTCTAACTGCAGCTAGTCTCTAAAGCTAAATAAATGATTTGCTAGTCGATAGCAGAAATAGACCGAGTAAATGAGAAAGTGCTAACCATGCTGCACAGCCAGGGATCGTTGTATTACAAGATAAATACGATCTAATCGTGATTACCTAAGTTGTTTACCAGTTAATATCATTTGATCAAACAATTATCAATGAAGTGATACCACGTATTGATAGTCAATTATTTAAATAAACTATGAGATTATATCTTATGTTCTGCTTCATGAAAAGCATAAAAATGCCTTTTCATTAAGCAATTAGGTGCAGTTCCTCCGTGGGATACAGAAGTGCGTAACTTCTGTGTTTCTAGACGTTTAATCCCCGGCAATATTGGAATCAAAGAGTGAAGTTTTATCATTAAGACAGATTGTGTGTGTTTATTGACTGATCACAGAACTGACAGACCACCCCACTCCCTCCGGGGTTCAGAACTTCATGAGAAAGTATATTTGGTAAAGTTTTGTTACCAAAACCATGAGATGCATTCCATTACTGGAATTTATTGATCTGGTAATTGATTTCACGCATTACTCGAAACAGAATAACATTCGCATTTACATGGAACAAGAAAATTACTAGACACAGAGAAAATATACAAGCTGAGCAGGCCTACACCAGATCATACTGTATAGCATAGTTACAGTTACCACGTCTGTTTTGTAGAATAAGCATCCCAAAGAAGATTGTCCACCTGAAAAGCTGCGTTAGCATTCGAATCCGAGAAGGATAGGTCGCATTTTGAGACTGTTCGATCCTCGGAGCTTCTGTCTTAAAACTGTTCTCTTTTTACCTAACAGCTGTTCTTTGGACCAAGGATGAACTGTCCTTGATTTTTTTCAGAGTGGCAATAAACCGGGCCAGACTCCTCTCAGTCTTATTGGGTACAGAGATGAAAAGGAGATTGAGAGGCCTTCTGAACAAAGTGCTCATGCTTTCGAGTGACCTGCATAAAGAAAGGAGAATGGTCAGTTCTTTATTTTGCTAGGCTGAGCGGATTTTGTGAAGTCTGAACATAGATGTTCAACAGGGAGCTGTGTGGATAATCTTCTCGTGGCTGTCCTTCAACTGTAACCTATAAGTTTGTTTTCCATTTATACCAGGTATTAAATGAAGTTTGCTAATTGGGACTGTTGAGTATATTCGGAAAACATAATTAAGTCTAGCTGGATAGGTTGCGTTCTGTCGGGTTTCTTTATTCTGCTCTTTGTTTTTCATTGTGTAATTTTGTGAATAATATTTTATGTCTGTTTTTAAATCCAAAGATCCACGTAGCGACATTAACCCAGGTAATTTTCACTCTACACTTTCAAAATAAATAACAAAGTTAGTACTAGGTCTGTCTCTTAAGAATGTTTTGAGTGGTCTGGACTAGTTCATAACAGTTTGGGAGCTCTTTTCGATATTTTGGACAACGAGTGGGAGATGCTAATGCTTTTGTTTTAGGTGTTTGTTTGGTTTGATAGACAACGCTTAGGATAATAATGGCACTTTCAGTCGGCAAATGTTTTCTCGATATGGATGTGGTGACTTTGGAAGGTTGAAAATGTGAGAAAGACCGAGTAGCAAGAATTTGCATAGAAACTGGAAATGGAACTATGCACTTCTTTGAGGGACGGACAGATAATTACAGCAGTAGCTCACTACTTAAAACTGCTGGAGAACCCATCAGCATCTATATAGATTGGAAGACATCAGTTACAAATGAAGTAGCTTGAGTTGCAGGCGAGAGATCAGGAAAGGGCAGAAGAAATTAAACAGCTTGAGCTACCATTAAAAGCACAACAGAAAGAAAAGGAGAGAGCTTTGGAACTTCACAAACTGACACTTGAAAAGCAAAGTCAGCCTGAGAGGCTGGAAATAAAGGCTGAGGATAGTGTCAGTGCGGAAGTCATGCAAACTCATTTGACATTTTCTGTCCATCAATTAAATGTGATTCCATCCCCACTTTGTTCTTCAGGCGACGGCCTGACACTACATCCTTACTCTGCTGTCCTAGTAACGGTTTGTGACCCCACTCGCAGTGTGTTCTCCCAGTTTTGATGTGTAAACGCATCACCACTCCACCCCCACACCCCCCGCTCCCCCCCCCCCCCCCAACACCCCAGCCACGGCTTGTGAAACCATCGCTGCTGCGATATCCGCAGAACTATCTGTGAATCCAATACTCTTATTTTCTGACAGCAACAGCCAGATTATCCTTATCCATCTTTCCACCTCCCAACGGCCTGTGAGCCCCATCCCCAATGTGTTCACCTCGCAATGTCCGTTGAACCCATACTCCGAATTGTTATCCCACCAATGGCCTGTGAACGTGCCCCCACTTTGTTCTCCTAAATACTGCCGCAATACCCATCCCTGCCTTGATCCTCGAAGATTGACGTGTGACTCAATCCCGACTCTGTTTCCCTCACAATGACCTATGACCCCATCCCCACTCGCCCCCAACCCATCCCCCAGCAACATTCTATGAACTCTTTTTCATTCGGTTCCCCAAGCAACGGCCTGTTAAAACATTCACAAAATACTCTCTTGGCAACGGACTCGAACTGCATTCCTGCTCTGTTCCACTAGCAACGACCTGTAACTTAATGCCCCCTCTCTTCCCTGGCAATGGAATGTAACCAATTGCAATCTGATCCCTAGCATCAGCCTGAGAATTCATTTCCGCTCTGTTCTCCAAGCAACGTTCGTTGACTAAATCAATAGCCTGTGACTCAGTCCCCCCTCGATTCCAATGGGAACCTCTTGTGAAATCATTTCTAAAACCTCTCACAAACCACATCCGTGCCCTATTTCTCCAACAATGACTTATGGCTCAATGCCAACTTGGATTCCGGAGCAGCAGCCTCGAACCCCATATCCATGTTGTTTTCCGAACGACTGCCTGTAAATTCATCCTTACTCTGTTGTGCTACAAATGGAATGTGACCACATCACCACGCTGCTACCGTCTCAACAGCCTGTGAAAAGAATTCCACACTGTTCCCCGAGCAACGGCCTGTGCAACCAAACCAACTCTGTTCCCCTAGCAACTGCCTGTGACCCCTATCTCCGCTGGGATCTCCTAACAACTGCTTGTGAGTGCATTCCAGCTCTTTTCCGAAAGCAATAACGTTTCAACACATGCCCTCCACGTTTTCCCGAGCAACGGCCTGCAACTCTTTCCCTCTCTGTTCCCCAAGCAATGTTTTGGGACACAATCCCCACACTATTCAAGTAGAAACGACCAGTGACCTCAGCCTCACTCTGTTTGCCTGACAACTGCCTTGCCCACATATCCACTTTTATCCTTTAAAACTGTTAGTCACGCAGTCTCCACTCTGTTTTCCAGCAAAGACCTGTGAAACCAACTCCGCTTTCCTTGCCTGGAACCTGCATGTGACACTGTCCCCCTGTGTTCCATAGCAGGTAACTCTACGTGTAGCAACAGCGTGTAACTCGGTCCCCTCCCTGTTCACCTCGCAACAATCTATGGCTCCAACAAAACATTTTTTTCTCCGAGCAACGGCCTGTAAAGCCATCTGCACAGTTTTCCCTGTGTAGCGGCTGGTGAAACTGTCTCTACTATGCTCTAGTTGTAATAGTCTCCGACCCCATCTCCATTCGTTCCCCTCAAATTAGCCTGTGAACACGGAAAAACTCTGATCACCCGTGACTCAATGTTCACTCAGTTTCCCCAGCATCCTCTCCGCACACTGCTCTCCTTGCAAATGTCTGTGAGCCCTTCCCTACTCTATTTTCAGTACTACGGCCCAAGAACCCATTCCCCCGACTGTTCTCCAAACAACAGCCAGTGAACCCATGTCGACTCTTTACCCGTTCAACTGCTTGTGATCCATATCCGAATATTTTTTTCTTGGAAATGCCTGTGAACCCAACGAAAATGTGCTCCCATGGGAACGGCCTGTTAGCCCATTCTCACTGTTTTCTCCCAGCAAAGGCCTGGATACCATCCTCTCCCTTTTCCCCAGCAACAGCCTGTGACTCAATATCTGCTCTGTTCCCTGGCAACTCTCTGTGACCCATCCCCGCTCTGTTTCTCGAGCAACGATCTATGACTCACGTTGTTCCTCCAGCAACTGTTTGTGAACCCATCCCGTTTCTGTTCTGCTGCGACTACTTGTGAACCCAATCGCATTCTGTTGTCTTAGCAACAGACTGTGAACCAATTCCCCGAACTGCTCCTCTGCAAACGGCCTGTGGACGCATGTGCAGACTGTTTTCTCAGCAATGGCCTGTAACCGCAACTCCAATCACCCCGAAACGGCCTGTGGCCCCATTCCATCCATGTTCCCTCTCAATGCACAATGATGGCATTCTTGTCCCGTTCACTAGCAATAGTATTTAACCGCGTCCGTCATCTGTTTTCCGACAACGTTTGCCATACACGTTTCCAAGTTTTTCTCCTATCAGCACCTGAAACCTCATCCACTACCTGTTCACCGAGCTTCAGCCTGTGACCCCATTTCTACTCTGTTGTCCTAGCAACTGCATACGATCCCATTCCACTCTGTTGTCCTAGCAACTAGCTGGGACCCAAAAAGATGTGTTCAACTAAACAATTGCCGACCAACCAATCCACTTCTCTATCCTGCTAGCAACTGCCTGTGACCCTATCCCTCCCATTCACCAATCAACTCCCTGTGAAACAATTCGCAATGTGTTCTCCTCGTAATGGCCAGTGAAATCATCCTCACAATTTTCTTCCCTGTGACGTTTTGTGACCACATCACATTGTTCCCCTAACAGCGGCCTATAAACTCGTCCCAACTCTATTCTTCTCGCAACTGTCGGTGAGCCTATTTCCACTCTGTTCTCCTAGCAACAGCCTGTGATTACATCCCCGCTGTTTTCTAATCGCAAACGCCTGAGAACCATCTCCTTTCTGTTCACCGAATAATGTCATCTCAGCCCAAACTGACTCACTTCTCTAAGAAACGGCTGGAAACGCCATCCCTGCTCTGTCCCATAACAGCGCCCATGAAACCATTCCCACTCTGTCCTCCTTGTAACTGCCTTTGAACCCATCCCTTCCCTTTCCAATGGGAAATAGCTTGTGAACCTTTCCAGTCTACGTTCGCCGAATAACGGCCAGAACACATATGCTCACTCCATTCTCCCAGTAACAGCCTATGAACCTATCCTAATCTGTTCCCCAGCAACGGTCTTTGAACCCAAACCCACTCTGTTCCCCTAGTTACAGCCTGTGATCGAATGCTCAGACTGTCCTCCAAGAACAAGCCTTTGGCCCCATCCCTAATCTGTTCTCCATGCAACTCTCTGTGAACTCATTCCCACTGGGATTCCCTACCAAATGCCTGAGACCCAATCACCGCTCTGTAACCGAACAGTGGCGTGTGAACCATCCGAACTGTGTTCTCGGAATAACTGCCTGTAAATCCACTTCCACACTGTTTTTCTAGCAAAAGCCTGCGAACCCATGGCTAGTCTGATTTCCTAACAACGACCGATAAACCATGCCCCAACTTTTCTCCAAGCAATGGCCGGTGGAAATGACCCCACTCATCGAATCTGGCTGTGACCATATCCCCACTCTGTTGTCCTGCAATGGCTTGTGAACAATATCCCCGTTGTGTTCCACGAACGACAGCGTATTACTTAATTCCCACTGCGTTTCCCTAACAAATGCTGATGATCGCAGTTCTGCTGCTTTTTCCGCAATTGCCTTTGACCCAATCCCTATTCAGTTCCCTGGCAACGGCCTCTCAAACCATCCCCACTCTGTTCTCCGAGCAACTGCCAGTGAGCACATTCACACTCTGACCCCATTCTCATTCAGTTCTCAGAGCAAATGTCTGGCCCCTTGCACGCGGCGTTCTCCGAGCAACAATCTGTGACCCATCTCTGCTGTTTTCTGATATCAACTGTCAAGGAACCCATCCCGTCTCTGTTCCCTTAGCAATGGACTGTGGAATCCATCCCGCTATGTTCCCCGAAAAACGGACTGTGACTTAATCCCCACACTGTTCCGCTGGAAATTGTCTGTGATCGCCCGTGTTTCCCTAGAAACATCCTGTGAACTTATCATAACTCTGTTCCACTCGCAACTCCCTGTGATCCCACCCCAGTCCGCTCTGATTGCAACGGCCTGTAGTCGCATTCCAGTTTTGTTTCCCTAGCAAGTGCCTGTGACATCAGCCTCGCTGTTTTGCGATAGCAACAATCGAAGAACCCTTCCCAAAAGTGTTCCCTAGGGATTCTCTGAGAAACCATCCTCAAACTGTTAACCTCAGAACAGCCTGTGGCGCCATCCCCGTTCTGCCAGCAATGGCCTTTGAAACCTTCCCTGCATTTTTCTCCAAGCAAATGCCTGTGATCCCCATTATCTCTAATTTCCCCAGCAACTGTTGCCCGAGTAATGACCTGTGGACCTCTCCTCATTCTGTTCTCCCTGCAATCACAGGTAAAGCTATCCCCACACTTTTCCCCTAACAACCGTGTATTAACCCATTCCGACAATCCCTCCTTCCTGACGATCTGTGAGCCCATCACGACTCTGTTCGCTGAGTAACCACCAGTGACCCCTTCCCTGCTGTATTCTCCAAACATGTACCTGTGCCCCAATCCCTGCTCAGTTTTCTAGCAAAGGCCTGTGATATCACCTTTACTCTGTTTTCCAAGGAACTGCCTCTGAAACCATTTTCATTGTTTTCCCATGTCAACAGTCTGTGACCCAATCCTCACTTTATCCTCCAACAAACTGCCTGTGAACCCATCACTTCCCTTTCCACTTGACATCTGACTGAGAACCTTTCCACAATCGGATCCCCTACCAATTACCTTTGACCTAATCCCCTCTCTGTACCCAAACACTGGCCTGAGAATCCATTTGTTCTCCGAGCAAATGCCTGAGAACCTATTCCCAAACTGTTTCGCTTGCAAATGCCTGCGAACCCACGCCTACTCTGAAGTCCTCGCAACGGCCTATGAGAACATGCTGCCGACTGCTCTCCAAGCAATGGCGTGTCAACCTGACCCCATTCAGTTTTCCTAGGGTCTGCCTGTGACCTCAAGCCCACTCTGTTGTACTTGCAATGGCTTGAGAACCCATTAAATCTCTGTTCCCTGGACAACGTCCTGTGAACCCAGCCAACACAGTTCTCCAACGAACGGCTGGAAACCCCACCCCGTTCTGTTCCATAACAGCACCCCGTGAAACCATCCACACTCTGCTCTCCGACCAACTGCCTGTGAACGCATCCACACTATGACCCCGAATAACGGTCTGTAATCCTATCCCCACACTTTTCTTCCAGAAATAGCCTGTGAACCTATCCTGCTCTATTCTCGAGTAACGCCCTATGAACCCAACTCCACTGTTTGCTCCGAGCAACAATATGTGATCCCATCATCGGTCTGTCCTCCAAGCAACAGTGTTTGGCCCCAACGACACTCTGATCCCCTAGTAATTGTGTGTGACTCCGTACCGCTCTTTTCCTACTACAACGGCATGTTAACCCTTTCCCATTCTCTTCCCCTCACAGCCGCCTGTGACTAAATCTACACTCTTTTGCCGAGGAACAGCCTGTGAAGCCATCTTTACTCTTTTACCCACGGGCAGCCCATGGGCCAGTCCCCAATCTAGTCTGCTGACCCTCGCCTGTAACCCCATCTACACTGTATTCTCCTCGTAACGCTTTTTGAGCTTATCCTCACTTTGTTCTCCAAATAAGTCCCTTTGAAAGTATGCGCACTTTGCTCCCATTGAAATTGTCATTTGACACATTCTATATTTGTTTACCATCGCAACAGCCTGCGACACATCCGCACTCTGTTCTTCCCCACAAAAGTCTGTGAGCGCTTGCCTGATTCCTTAACAATGGACCGTTCATCCAAGCACCGTCTTTTCCAATAGCAATCGCCAGTGAACCTATTTCCACACTGTTCACAAATCACTGACCTGTAAGCCCATCAATTCCTAGCTGTCCTAGCACCTGCCTCTGAATTCATCCCTCTCCGTTGTCCTAGAAACGACTTGTATTCCCATCCCCTCTCTGCTCAACTTTGCTATGAAAAACATCCCCGCTGTGTACCTCGAACAACATGTGACACAATCCCCACCCCGTTTCTCTAGCAACTCCCTGTCACCTTATTCCCGCTGTTGTATTTTTTTTAGAATCAGTCTGTGACCCAATTCGTGCTCTCTTCACCAGCAACGGCTTGTGAACACTTCCCATTTATGTTGCCAGAGTAACGTCCTGTGAACCCAGACCCACCCTGTGCTTCAGGAATGGCTGGAAATTCCATTCCGATTCTGTTCACCTCGAAAGGGCCTTTGACAAATCCATGCACTGTTCCATAGCTACACTCCCTGAAACCGTCCCAGTCTGTAATCCTAGCAATTGCCTATCAACCTCTTCCATCACTTTTCCCTTGGCAACCGCCTGTGAACTCATCCACACTATGTTCCCCGAGCAACAACCTGTGAATCCATCCTGAGTGTTGTACACATGCCGTTGCTACGGGAACAGAGATTGAATATATGCACAGGTCATTCCTCGGACGGCAGGGTGGGTTTGGTTTCACAGGCTGTTTCTGAATGACCACTCTCTTGTCGGAGCAACTGCCAGTGACCCCATCCCCACTTCGATCCACTGGCATCTACCTGTGTCCCCATACCCGCTGTTTTCAGAACGCAACATCATGCGACCCTTCCCCATTTTCATCCCCTCTCTACCGCCTGTGAACCATTAGCAACAGACCTGTTCCAGAGCAACAGAGTGTGAAGCCATCCTTACTCTGTTTCGCATCGGCAGCCTATGGCCCATTCCCCAATCTGTTCGCCTGGCTACCTCCTGTGACCCCATCTACTTTGTGTTCTCCTCATAACGCTCTGTGAGCTCATCCTCACTCTGTTCTCCCATCAACCCCCTGAGAGAGTATGCACTCTTTGCTCCTCGAACAACAGCCTGTGGACCCATTCACAGTCTGTTTTCCAAGCAACATAATGTGACCCGATCTGCACACTGTTCTCCTAGCAACTTACTGCAGGCGTATTTCGACTCTGATGATCGAGCAATGGACTATGAATCCAATCATAGTCTATCGCCAAAGCAATGGCTACTGAATCCGAACCCTCACTCATCACAAACCAACGAATTGCAACCCAATTGCCACTCTGTTGCCTTGGAGCAGTCTGGGAAACCAAACTCACTGTATTGTCTGACCTGTGAACACATTTAGTCTCTGTTCCCCTGGCATTGTCCTGTGAACAACATCCTCAAGAAACGAACTATGAATCAATCCTCACTGTCTCTCACTAACAACTGCAGCGCAGTATGCCAGCAATGGCATGTAAAACCATCCGCACTCTGTGCCCCGAGCAATGGCCTGTGAACTCATCCCCCACCAGTTCGCATTGCAAAAGTCTGTGAAACCTTCCACATTCTGTTCTCGCTTAAACAGCATGGGCCCAATCTCCCCTCTGTTTCCCAAACACTTGCTTGTGAATCTATACTCTCACAGGTCCTCCAGCAACGGCCTGTGACCCCTTTATCGCTCTTTTCTGAAAGCAACAGTTTGTGAACCTTTCCTTAATCTCTTCCCTTGGGAAACGGCTGTGAACCATCCCCGCTCTGTTCCCGAGCAACAACCTATGAACCCATCCTTACTCTGTTAACCTAGCAACAGACTTTGGCACAATCCCCGATCTGTTCGCCTGAGAACACCCTGTGATCCATTCGACATTTGGTTCTCCTCGTATCATTCTCTGAATCTTTTCTCACTCTGTTCTCAAAATAAAACAGCTGTAAAAGTATCTGCACGCTGCTCCTCTAGAATCAGCTAGTGGATCCATTCCCAGTGTGTTCGCCGAGCTATAATCTGTGACCGTCATCCACACTCTGTTCTTCTAGGAACTGCGTTTTTGAGCCCATTCGCAATATTTTCCCTCGCAACAGGCTGTGGACGCATTCAAAAGATGTTCCCATAGGAATGATCTGCACACCAATCTCCACTCTCTTCTCACATCAATGACCTGTGACAACATCGCCACTGTGTTAGTCTAGCAACTGCCTGTGACCCACATTCCCACTCTGTTGTTCGAGCAAAGGCCCTTGAACGCCTTCACCGGTCTGTTCCGTGAGCAACATTCAGTGAACAACATCCCTGCTGAGTTCCTCGAACAACGACCTTTGATTTCTTCCCCATCTTTTCCCCAATAATAGTCTCTGACACGATCCCCATTCTCTTCACCTGGCAACTTCCGCTGTAACTCCATCCCCGCTGGGTTCTCCTCGCAAGTGCCAATGGCCCCACACCGGCTGATTTCCGATAGCAAAAGACTGGGAACCCATCACCTCACTGTTCCCTTAGCACTGGCCTGTTCACACCATCCCCGCTCGGTTCTCTGAACAACGACCTGCGTTTCAATCCCCACACTGTTTCATGAGCAACTGTCTGAGGCCGCATCACCCTGTGGTCCCCGAGCATCAGACTGTGAAATCATCACCAGTCTGCCCCCTCTCAACTGCCTGTGACCAGACTCCACTTTGTTCTGATAGCGACAACCTGTAATCCCTTCCCCACTCTGTGCCTCTGACAGGAATCTATGACGGAATAGCCATTCTTTTCTCTTTGCGATCAAACGGCTGTTATCCGATACTACACTGTGAAATCTTGGTAATGACGTTCGAAATCATACTCACTGTGTTATCCCTGCAAAATTATCCCCACTCTGCTCCACTAGCAACTGCATGTCAACCGAACTGTACCCCTAGCGACGACCTGTGATCCCATCCTCACTCTGTTCTCCTTTTAACTGGCTGTGACGCAATCAGAGCTCTGTTCTCTCACAGTGGCCTGCAAATCCAAAGATACTATTTTCCCCTAACAATGGCCTGTGAAATCATTCTCACTCTATTCTCCGAGGAACTGTCTGTCAACGTGCCTTGTCTGTTCCACTAGTAATGTCCTTTGAACCCATTCCCAATCTTTTCGCCTGTCAACAGGCTTTGAATCCATCCCCACACTGTTCCACTCTCAATGGTCTGTTCTCCAATCAACGACCTCTAATCCCATCCTTGTTCATTGTTCTCACAACGGCCCAAAATCCTGTCACCCCTCTGTTGTCCCAGCAACTGCATGTGACAACTTTCCCACTCTGTTTCCAACATTCACTTTCGAACGTATCCCCTTTTGATTCCCCGAGCAATAGCCTGTGAACCGGGCCCCAGTCTGTTCAAGCAACAGCCTGGAACTCCATCCCCGTTCAGTTCCCCAAAAAACGGCTTGTGACCCGAACCAACTCTGTTCTGCTCGCATCGGCCTGTAACCCTATCCCCGCTGTGTGGCCGGTGAAATGACTTGTGAACCTATACCCATTTTGTTCTCCGAGCAACCTCCCGTGAACGCAACTCATTTTTTCCGCGAGCAGCTGTCTGTGAACCCTTCCCCACTAAGTTCTCCAAGCAACAGTCTGGAACCCCATTCCCATTCTGTACCCCTAACAATGACCTGTGGTTCCAACACGACTATGTTTCCTCAGCAACTGCCTGTGATTCTATCTCCGCAATATTCCCTGGCAACCGCCTGTGAAAACAATCTCACTCTGTTCCCCGAGCAACAGAATGTCGCCCTTACCACTCTGTTCTCCTCGCAACTGCCCGTGGTCCCATCCCCCGACTGTTTGCCCGTGACACCATTGTCTTCCTTTTCCCCTGGCACCATTCTGTGAAACCATCTACAGCGTTGTCCCCTAGCAACAGACTGGAACCCACCCTCACTGTGTTCCCCAGCAATAGCCTCTCACCCCATCACCAATCCTTTGTCCCAGCAACGGCCTCTGAAACTATTCCCATTCTGCTGGCCTAGCAACAACTTGTAACCCCATCCCCACTGTTTTCTACAATTAACGACTTCTAAAACCATCGGCACTTTCTGACCCTACCGCCCCGCTGTTACTCTAGCAATTGCCTGTGAACCCGGCCATACTTTGTATTCCTTGCAACAGCCTGTATGCCCATCACTACACTTTTCTGTTAGCAGCGGACTGTGGGTCAAACAGCACTCGGTTCTTCTAGCAACTGCCTGTGACCATATGTCCGCTGTATTCTCCGAGCAACTGCCTGAAATCCGATTCCTGTTCTGCTCCAAAGCAACAGCATGTGAAACCATCCCCAACCTGTTGTCTGAACAGTGGCCATCACAATGGCCAATTCCCAAGACTGTTCTCCGAGCAACAGCCTGTAACTCCACCTTTACTGTGTTCCCTTGGCAATAACCTATCACCCCATCTCCATTCTGTTCTCCCAGAAACGGCCTCTGAACGTATTCCCAAGCTTTTTCCCGAGCAACAGACTGTGAAGCGATCACCGCGCTTTTATGAGCAACGGACTGCAAATTCATCCATACTGTGTTGTCCGAGGAAAGGCCTTTGAACCAACCCCCTAATGTTATCTTAGCAACAACCTATGTGCCCTGTGCCAGTCTATACTCCGAGCAACTGCCTGCGACCCCATCCCCTCTCTTTACCCCAGCACCTGCCTGTGAATCCACTCACACGGTATTCCTGGAGCTATTCACTATGAATTCATCCTCATTGCTTCCACCTCGCACCGGCCAGTGGAAGTATGACCAATGTGATTCCCTAGCAACAGACTGTGAACCCATGCCCCATGCTGTTTCACTTGCAATGGCATGTGAACCAATCGGACTCTGATGCCATAGCAACAGACTCTGAAAGTAATCCAATTCTGTTTAACTAGCTCAGCCTCAGAACACAAACCCACTCTGTTCTCCCATCAACGACCTGTAAACAGATCCCACTCTGTATTCCAAGCAATGTTGTGTGAACCTATAAAGTCAAATGTTGGCCAATCAACGGCATTGAACCACATCCCTGTTCTATTCCCCTCTCAAAGGCCTGTGACCTAACCACCCCCCCCCCCCCCGTTTCCCCAGCAACTGCCTGTGACCCAATCCCCACTTTGTTCCGTAGTAATGGCCTGTGAAACCATACCCACCCCGTTCTCCTAGCAACAGCGTCTAACACAATCCCCGCTCTGCTCCCGAGAAATGGCCTGTCAAATGAACCCCATTCGGTTCCCAAGTAGCTGTCTCTGAACAAGTCCCAACTCTTTTCTGCCAGCAACGGCCGGTGCGTCAATCCCCACTCTATTTCCCTAGCAGTGGGCTGAGACCACATCCCGCTGTATTCTCCTGATACTGCCCGCTCCCCCATAGCCGCTGGTTTCCGATAGCATTATCCCGTGGTACCATCCCAATTCTGCTCCCATAGCAACAACCTGTGATCCCATCCCCACTCTGTTACCTCGCAACTGCATGTGACAACATTCCCACTCTACAACTCTATCAATTGTCTGAGAACCCAACCCCATTTTGTTCTCACTACAACGACGTGCAACCCCATCCCCACTCTATTCTACGAGCAACGGCCTGTGATCCGATGTCCCAGATGGTTCTCAAAGCAACCAACTTTGTGAACTCATTATCACTTTGTCTTCTAAGCAACCGTCTCTGACTCCAACACCACTCTCTTTTCCTAGGAACGGCCTGTGAAACTAAATGTCCGACTGTTCTCAAAGCAACGAATCTCCTAGCAAAGGTCTGTGATCCGAACTCACGACTGTTCACCGAGCAACAGATTTTGAACCCAAATGCACTCTGCTGACCCAGGATTGGTCTGGAAACCCCAACGTCCGAAGGCTGTTAAAACAACAGCCTATGAACAATCCCCTCTATTTTCCCCGACAACCGTCTGTGAACCCATGCTTACTACATTCCTCTAAAACCGGCCTATGAACCCATCCTCACTCTGTTTTCTAAGCAACGGCCTGTGAATCCATCTCACTCACGTTTCGCTTCGCAACTGCCTGTGGACCCCTCCACACTGTGTTTAGACTGGTAAGTGTCTGTGATCCCATCCTCACTGTGTTCTCCAAGCAACGACTTGTAAACACATCCTCACTCTGATCGCCGAGAATAGGCTTGTGGCAGCATGGAAGTTCAGTTGTTAGCACTGCTGCCTCACAGCGCCAGGGACCTGCATTCGATCCCTAACTCAGGTAACTGCCGATTTGGAATTTGCAGATTCTTCTTGTGTCTGCGTTGATTTCCTTTGGGTGCCTCCGTTTCCTCCCACAATCCAAATATGTGCAGGTCAGGTGAATTGGCCATGCTAATTTTCCTATATTGTTAGGTACATTAGTCAGTGGTCAGTGGTAGGTTAAAGGGTCTGGGTGGGTTAGTCTTCGGAGGATTGGTGTGGACTTGGTGGGCCGAACGGCCTTTTTCCATACTGTAGGAAGTGTAATCCAATTAAAAAATCCTATTCACGATCTGTTACTCAAGGAACGGACTGTGAACCCATCCACAATTTGTTCCCCGATTGTGGGCCATGAACAGATCTTCATGCAATTCTCCAAGCTACGGCCTGCAAATCCATCCTGTCTCTGTTCCCCATGCAACCCCCGTGAACCAATGCCCACTCTGTTATCCTAGAAACGAGCCATGAACCCACATGCCCAATTGTTCTCATGACAATGGCCTGTGAACCGAATCCCTCGGTTTTTCCCTCGAAGCTGCCAGTGAAGGCATTCTCACTGCGTTACCCTGACAATCGCTTCTGAAACTTTCTCCACTCGTTTCTCCGTTCAGCGACTTGTAACAGCATCCCCACTCTGTTGTCAAAGGAAAGGTCTGTGAACGCAAGCCCACTTTCTTGTCCGATGAATTGTGAGTGACCCCGTTCCCGCTGTATTATCCTCCCAATGGCCTGCGACCCGATCACCATTCTCTTCTCCCAGAAAGTGGCTCTGAACCCAACCCCACTCTGTTCCCCAAGAATCACGCTTGGGACCATCACCACTTTTTTTATCCGAGTGGCAGCCTGCATCACCGTTCCCTGTGTATCCCCCTAGCAATTGCCTGTGAACCCATCAGCATGGTAGGAAACAAAGACGTAAACTCATTCGGTGGGAGGGAGATTGCGAGTTGGAGAGTTATTGAAGGAGATTGTGCAACACCTGCGTTGCAAACAAGGGCAGAGTGACTTCAACACAGCTCCTAAGCTCAAGTCCCGGCCCGACCCTTCCCATGAGGACCAGGACTTTTGATTAATTCTGTTTCATTCCTGTTCAGCTTCTTTCGCACCAAGATAAACATCAATGTTGTTCACTCCACTGATCGGTATATTTTAATGAATTTGGAGAAAGTGCGGACTGCAGATGCTGGAGTCCAGAGTTGAAAAACGTGGTGCTGGAAAAACACAGCAGACCAGGCAGCATCCGAGGAGCAGGAGAAGGCTTATGCCCAAAACGTCGATTCTCCTGCTCCTCAGATGCTGCCTGGCCTGCTGTGTATTTCCAGCACCACATTTTTCAACATTTCAGTGAATAGTTGTTTTGCTAACAAATTAAACTGCTAGATAGAGTGAGTGACGTTAAAAAGTCTCATTTGCCACGGAATTGTGAGAAACTTTGAAATATGTCCCTGTAACATCTCCGCCCCTCCACCCCTCGTGATAGGTTGGACAAATCCCCACTACCCTCAGTCTGTGACCATAATGAATCTGCTTCATCTTTGAACATGGAAATAAAATGAGCAAATCTGGGATGGACTTATCAATGCGTGGAATTGATTGATTGTTGTTTTTTGGTGAAGGGATATTTGAGCACATTCTTCAGTTGCCGTCAGAACTTCGTCTGTGTCATTGCATAAATCGCGGTGTTTGTACAACCACTAAGGATCTGCAACATGAAGCCTAATTCCCGCACAAAGTTGTGCAGAAATATAGGGGTACCCAGTGTCCAATGCATTCGTCTCCACATAGAATACACCACTAACGTTGACCACAACAGAATGAAATTAGCTGAGACCACAAATAGTAAAGTGATGGAATTTTTTCGGTTTCTCATTTCTGTGTCAGACTGAGCATCCTCGTTGGTGTGAGCCCGGAGTCTCCTGCGGGCTCTGCTGATCACTAAAATATGCCTGACGGTGATAACATGAAGCAGCAAAATTAGGAGAAATTGGAGAGCCAGTGTTAGAATGTAGTGGAGGGACTCAATTGTGAGCCAAACACGAGAGAATTTAACACCGCCTGCGTCCAAACAAAACCAGGGGGCGTTCCAACCGATATACCAAGCTTCGAGCATAAAATACCAGAAAATGTTTTTTAAACAGCTCATCACAGTCACTGCTCCTAGAACCACATACGTTGTTTTCTCATTGCAATATTTGATTTTCAGCTTCTGGCAACAAATGGCCACAAAACGATCAAATGTGAAAGTGACGGTGAACCAGACAGAACAGTCAGTGGCTGCATAAAGCAGGACGGCGTGGATATTACACACGGGGATGGACGCCAGGAAATAAAACTGTTCCGGATAAACAATGGGAATGTGTCTCATTATCAGGTCGAGGATAATGACCAGGAGATCCGCCGCTGCCATGGCCGTCAGGTAATGTCTGACACATGGAGACAATCCACAATCTTTATAAAGCAGGACGTAGATCGTCACTATGTTAACTGTGAGGAAGGAAAGCAAATATATTATCCACAAACCTGGAGGCAAAGTGATCATTTTGATTGAGAAACCAGTGAGATTTTCAAACCAGTCATTTCGTTCAGAAATGTATTCACAAAACTGGAACTTAGATCACAAAAGGGACGATCTGAATTACTGAGAAAATGATGTCAAAAAACAAAGGAAACCTTCCGTCTCCAAACACACATAGACACATCCATAAGAGCACATTGTTTCGTGAATTTCCACAGATACAAGATCACTCGACAGCAGACACAGGTCACTTCTTCACAGTTCCTAATCGGGAGGATGAAATATTTGCTGTCCTGAAGGATTCTCTCCCAAATCCTTGAAGATAAACTGAGGTTGGGAATTTATGTATTTCAGTCTAAAGTGTCGTCGATCATTTGTCATAGAGAAATGTAAACGCAGGGAAAACGTATTCACCACTTTAACTGCCTGAGGGTACATAGAAACATTGTCTCCTTCTGACTGAAACGGGATCACTTTCCTCGGAGTCTTACCTTTTATTTAATTAGTTACCATCCGGCCGTTCACAAATAACGTCAGTTATAGAATCTTCTAGTGAAAATTGGGTACATAATGTTCCGGAGAATGTTCTGCAGAATGTCAGTTGACGGATGTTGGGGAGGGAATGTTCCTTGGAATATCAAGTGTGGATTGTTCAGGGGAATGCTGGTTACAGAATGTGATGGAGTCATAAAGATCCACGTCACGAAAGCCCTTCTGCACATTAGGTTTGGTGAAACTGACTCAGTCTCATGAAGGAAATATCTCCCCAGTCTCTACTCAAATGGCATTTTGCAACATAAAAAAATACATTGTTGACACTATCTCAATCATTTGATATAAAATCCTCTTTTACGATCATACAGGTGTCATTCATATTCATTGCCACTTCATTTTTGTATAGCACGCCCAAATATAAAATGTTCTGGATATTCAGTTCCAAATATTGGTCACCTGCCTCCATGTCACTCTAAGCCATAAATCATATCGATTTCCCTCATTGTATGCAGTGATTTCTTCAATCCAGTTTAAGAGTACACCGAACATTGACATTGAGTGCCTTTCATTCAGCTTTTGAACTCATTATTTCCTGCTATAGTATCACCTTGTTTCTTTGTATTGACGGCTCAGGAAACAGTCTGACAGCGTCATATTCACAGAAGCAGATCTGAGCTGTCAAATGTCAGAGAGCTTTGTCATCTTCCCTGGCTATATCCTGTCCCAATGACAGGAAACATGCAGCAGTGATAACAGCACCTTCGAATACAATCGAGAAAGGGGCTACCCGGAATTTGCTCAACATTGATTCCAGAACCCGGGAAATCACATGTTAACAGGTCAAACATGGCTAACGAAATGTCCTGGTGATGGGCATGTATTGCATTCCACAGCAGCCCTTGGGGATAACTCAGTTCCCCTCGATGTTGAAAACAAATCGGAGGAACCAATGAGTATGACAAGGACACATAACGTACTCTGGGTTTGGGATTTCAATGCCCATCACCAGCAGTGTCTCCACAGTCCCATCACTGACTGAGCAGTTCGAGGCCGCAGGTACTCAGCAGCCAAACTGTGGGAAGTGATTGGGGAACAAACAAGAAGGAAATATTCGCACCAAAGCACTTGTCACAGATGGATCTGATCCTGACATTATCTGTTGGAGCACCCAGTCCGGTCAAAGGGAAAGGCTCAGCCTCATAGTGCACCCATTGTGTGACATGGTACTACCTCCTGCGAAGTACGAAATACTTTTAAAGGACAAAGCAAATGGAAACTGACCATTCGTGACGTCCTGTGGGCGAGGAGCAGCTGTAAAATCAATGACCTTCATTCCATCATAATGTCAGAAAGGGCTGTTCACTGATGGTTCCAAAGTATTCAGCACCATTCCCAACTGCACACATATGGAAGCAAGCCATTCAACTCATGAAATTTTGAAACAGGAACAGAATGAGGTCATTCTGGCATTTGAAGCTGTCCTTAGTGTCTAAAGCATATCATTGCATCTCTCATATTAGTTACACAATTAAGGAAAGCGAATATTCAGCCTTTCAAATCAGTTATACAGGAATATAGCGAGGTCCAGTTACTGAGCCAAAGTAAGAATAAATGAGTCTTTATCAATTTAACACAAGTTAATGAGCATAGAGAAACAGTGAGCACAGATGGGGACTTAACGTCTTGCAATCGAAATCAACAATTTTGTTAAATGGAACAAAGTTATAGCTGAAACGATCAATAATGCAAAGGTAGACTGGAAACGACATTATCGCGAGGAGGTAGAGAATGAGTAAATAAATAATCTATGGATAATTTGACAGATGGAGTAACATGTGCATAACTATTAGCATCTGAATGTTTCTGCAAAAGATAAGACTCCATATTACATAAGATAGGGATTACTGGACTTAAGGGGCAGGGAGTACTGGAGGGTTCACACAATCTTTCAGACATCGGAAGTGTTGCCTTCCCACCCGGATGGACTTCTCCCTGGTATTCCCAGTGGCTTTATTGCTCTCATTACATACGGGATATTTTGAGGTGTTGTGGTAATCAGTGGGTTTGTTCTAACTTGTGTGCCAAGTGGATAGCTTTTATCCATGAGGCCACTCTTTCTTTCTAAGTGAAGAACTGAAGAAGATAGAAATGGCGGTCAGTTCTGATTATAAAAGGCTGTGTATGCTGTCAGGACAGCGGGTATTCACCAACATAATGTAATGTGTATTAGCACATTGAAACATTAATGGAGTGAGACAATGAGGGTGCAATCACAGAATGAGAAGTTAAAGCATTGCCAGATCAACTGAAATGGTTAGTTACATCACAGTCTCAATCTAACATAAGAAACCATTAACACAGACGTGATATCCGTTGAGCAAGGAGCACTGAGTGATCAAGCTCTGCTCAATCCAACCAAGTAATCTTTCGAGAATGAAACCACAGCGGTGCATTGATCTATCAACCCTAACTAGATAAATCTCCAGCGCGGGGAGCTATGCAGAACATAAAGACGAGCCAATCAGCAGCCTGACATCGTCATATTAATGGAATCAGACCTTTCGCAGGCACAACCATCATCCAGGGTATGTCCTGTCCAACGGCAGCACAGAACTAGCAGAGGTGGTGGCACAGTCGGGAGGGAGTTGCTCTGGGCGTCCTCAAAATTGACTCTGTACCCCATGAGGTTTAATGCCTTCAGGTTAAACATGAGCAAATTAATGTCCTGCTGATTACCACCTAGCGTCCTCCATGAAACTAATGAATCAGTACTCCTCCATTTCGAAAAATAAACACTAAGAGGAAGTACTAAGAGTGGCAATTTACAAACTGCACTTCAGCAGGAGGATTTCAAAACTCACCATTAAGAGTGGCTCGGCAGCAGTACTTGTGATCGAATTGCTGTTATCCTAAATGACATAGCGGGTGAAATACGTCTGGAGCAGGTGGGGAGGGAACCAACGAGGTGGAAAAACATTCTGAACATTATCCTTAACAATCTACCAACTGCTGATGTATCTGTCCATGACAGTATCTGTATGACTGACCACGTGCCGTACTTTTGCAGGCAAAGTCCCAACTTCACATTGTGAATATCCTCCATCATGTCATGTGGGAAGATCATCATGTTAATAGGAGCAGGCTTTGATCAGATCCAGCAACTCAGGACTGAGTTTTCCTGAGATAATGTAGACCATCAGTTGCAGCAGAATTCTTATCCAACACAATCTTTCATCATTCCACTAATCTCCCCATGCCAGCTACTCCACTTCTCTCTTTATTTGCACATCACGCTCTCCCCTCCTCCAGTCCTGAAGAAGGGTTAAACTCGAAACGTTGACTTCTCCATGGCCCAATGTTACCAGCCTTTTTGTGTTGTTCCAACCTCCTGTTACACAGGCAGACAGGAACCAGCAACCATAGTTCGCCCAACAACGTCCTTGAATCTCTTCCCTGGGTCGAGGAAGAGGAAATTCACGAACACAGCAAGACAGGAGGCACTTCAGACATTGTAAACAGTTACAAAGAAATACTAGGATGTCATTGATATTGCAATACAAAAAACAAATGAAGCACAGACTGCACAAACAGAGTGCACCACGTTGATCCTCATGGCTACATTGCTAAAGGGACATACTGTTAATTTAACGTGGTTTGCTAACGGGGAGTAGGGAAAATATTAGGTTTATAAATAGTCTGAAGGAGACATATTCCATCTCAGAGAAGACAGGCTAGAGTTTTATATGCAGTTCAGAAGATGGTAGGAATGGCTGACGCTTTTTGGGTGTGGCTGCTGAATGATTTGTGAACAACGTGACGTTGAGTGCAGCGTCTCGAAACAACTGGACATTGTGGCGTTGTGAGTTTATTCAGAATTTGGAGCTCTCTCTCAGCCAACATGGGGATTCAAAAGAGGTACATAACCTATCATCGGGTCATAGAGTCAGACAGTAATTAAGTACAGTCCAAACTGGTCCAAGCCATCAAAAAGAGTTCATCCACTCTAACTCCACTTCTCTGCTTCTGTCCAATGCACTTATAAACCATTACTGTCAATGTATTTGTCCAAATTTGATTATACATTTTCGGGGGGAACAAGTCATTTTTTGAACTATCAATGTTTTGTTTTGGAAATGCTGGGCATTGGTCCTTAATTCAATCACATTTATTCCTTTGTAGAAATACAGAATAAAAACTCACTTCTTTCACATTATCCTCATGGTACCATCTTCCCAGGAATTAGTCTGGTGAAATGCCTTTATATTGTCTCTCTATAGCAAGGAGTCAATTCCGTGTAAAGCACAGACAATCTCTACTCAACGTCGCAAGAACTGTCTTAAAAACAATCTTCAACTGAAGGAAGATGGCTTCTTTCCGATACATTAACCATTTTGCAAGAAAAGACAACACACAATTTACTGTTCTGATTTGTTAATGCCCTGTATGAATTCTGTTAGTGGCTCATGAGTAAGGACACTCACCTCCTTTTTGCCAAGAGCGATTCCCATCCTCTCAACTCAGAAAAATTACAATATCACGTGAATGGCATGATTTGACAAATCATTTATTTGCCTTGCCAACAGCTGTGCTTCAAGTACATCCACGCCACCTGCAACGCTGCTATTGTCAGTGGAGATGGTTAGAGATGGTGGGGAGGCGATGGCCGAGCCGTATTAATCTAGCGTCCCAGGTGAGGACCCAGGCTGAAAATTCGAATCCTACCACGGCAAATAATGCAATTTGAATTGAAGAAAATATCAGGAATAACGAATCAAATGATTCGATGAAACGACTAACGTTTGATAGATAACCCTACCCAGCACTATAATGCCTTTCAGGGAAGGAAATTTACTATCTTCATCGGGTCAGTCTTACAAGTGACTCCAGATTCGCAGCAATATGGTTGACTCTCAGCTGCCCTTTGAAATGATCTGTAGAATCTGCAGTCCTCACTTTCGCCTCGTTGATTTTAACCTGAAAGTCAAGCTTCCTCCAAAAATGCCCAACTTGAAGAATTTCTCCTCCTTTCTCTGCAAGGATTTAAGCGAGTCTCTTCATGTCACTGCAACCCCCCAGGTCTTCTCCTCTGACACTCGACATCGGCCTCATGACGTGTCCTACCTATGCATCTACCGTCCACCTCTCCGCTCCAACTCCCTTCTGACCTATCAAGTTTTTCCTCTCCTCCATCTAACTATTGCTCTGCAACCCCACGATCCGTCCATTCATTTCCCCAACCCCTCGGCTCACAGCCTCATTCCTGATTAAAGACTTTTGCCTGAAACGTCGATTCTACTGATCCACGGATGCTGTCTAATCTGCTGTGCTTTGCAAAATCCCACTCTCGACTCAAGGAAATGAAGTACTACTTATGGATTACTTACAACACACGGACTCCAGTGAGTTAAAAAGGCAGCTCACCAACATCTCTCAGACATGAGGAAATGGAATTAACTGCTGGCCAAGAATCCATCAATTAAAAAAAGAAGATGATCACAACATAATGAAGAGACACAGAGGCATAATGCACTTTCAAGAGGTACTTTGTTGTAAAGCCTGCATGGGCATGTTATTCACGAACACTGAAACAAGAGAAAAATAAATAAAGTTAATCTCGTATTTTATTTCTATTCCAGCTGATCATAAACAATCCCTGTTTGCTTCTTGCTTTCTCTCGCTGTCTTTCAGCATCTACGCAGAGCAATCCTTCTCCCTTCACAACGGACATTCATTCACCAACATCAATCATTATATTTCGCAGGTGTGTACAGTTTTTATATATAGTCAGTTGACCCGAGATGCCAGTTGTGTTTTCTTCTCGAAACGTGTCTGCCAAATCTGCTCAGTTTCTTTGGCAATTACTCATTAATTTAGTTTCCGATCTATAGCATCGTTCTGTGTTTTCATTAAACGTTTACTTTTTTTATTTCATGGGATGTTTGCATCGCTGGCAAGTGCAGCTGTTGTTGATATGGCTAAGTGACCTTTACTGTGAAGCCATTCATTAAGGTAGTACAGAGCATAACACATTGTTGTGAGTCTGAAGTCAATCTTAATTCAAACTAATTACGTTAGATTTATTTGGCAAAGGACATCAGTGAAATAGATAAGCTTAAGATCAATTTCTGGTTGTGTTACGGTTGCCTTTACTGAAATTCGTTTTTATTTTCAATTCCTGTCTTTTGAATTTTCATTCTGACATTATATGTGATAAGGTTTGAAACAGTGTCTTCAGTATAACTGTGCCTTTGAGTTATATATCCAGCGACATTTATAAACTGGCACAGTCTCTCGATCATGAATTTACTTTCAAAACAAGAGCAAGGTTGTGATGGAAATATTTGCACCAGAAAGAGTGCTTGGAAGAGTGCCGGAACCGTAAAGTTTTAATTTTGACTAGTTGTAGATAGTGGTTTATTTCACAACAGCAATGACACCAAGATGGGGACTGGTGATATTTGAAGCAGGTCGTGAATAGGGTTCGTGATGGAGGGAATTGCAAAACATACATCAATTCAGAGCAAAAAACGACCTTGAGATTGTGAAGAGCATTTTTCTCAGATACCTGTGAAGGCAGGGACGGAAGTTATGGTAAAGGTAGAGGAGGAAGCGGCTTCTGAAATTTGTGTCTAATGAATGGCGTTTGCAAGTGAAACTGAAGCCAATAATGTTAACATTTATCAAACATTGATAACGTAAATAGCGATGAAGTTCGTTCACCATAGTTTATGGGATTAATAAATAGAGACATATGGAGAGACTTACCAGGAACCCCAACAATGGCGAGGATGGGGTAGTAACCCGCCTGAATAACCATCAGTACACCTGATATCCGATCTGGTAATGTTGGCCAAGGCAAGGAAATTAAGAGAAGACCCGCAGATAAACTTCTTTCCATTGTCGTAACATTCCAGTCTATTTTTCTCAGATTCTGATCCATTGTTGCAACATCCAAGTATATTCTGAGGTTCTGTTCTCTCCTCTCACTCTCTCTGCAGCTGCTGATCACTGTCAATGTTGGAGGCGATGAATGTGCTATTACAATGGGATAACACATTGAATGCAGACCGTTACTAATTGGAGACGGAAAGCCTCCAATGGCAGAATGGAATCCATGGAGACAAATATCAGACACGGTCACTGAACAAACAGTTCCAGTTAACTTCTGTCAGTATGATACTTGCAGTTCACAATACCAAGTGGTTTGGATTCGATGCTGACAGCGATGGCTCTTCGTCTCATTTTCATCATGAATTATGTCCCCCCAGTTTTACATCAAGCGCTGCCCTACCTTATTGCACAAAAGAAAATGATGTTTTGTTCTAACTACACCAGCGGCATCCACACATTGATATAGGGACTTTTCTTGAACACATTTGACAAAGTCTTCACTGTTCAAACCTTCAGCACACTGGTCGCCCCACTCAATGTGTGAAAACATAAAAGCACCCATTTTTTCACCCTTATGAAGCTTACATATATCTGAGAAATTTGTTTCTCAGTTTCTTTCTTACCGCAGGGGGGCAAAATAAATTCTCATCAAAGTGATCGTTCCTTTCTTGTTTTTATGCAATTTTTACAAGTACATTTTGCCTGGACGGTTTTTCAGAAATATCTTCCCCAGTGAGAGCAAGATCACATTCCTTTATCAATACCGTGAAGTCTTACCCCATGCTTCCTCTTCTGTTCTTTTTATAATACCTCACACCGGGAACATTGTGTTGCCAATATGAACATCTCTCAGCCAAGTTTCTGTAAGAGCTATGATATCCCAATCTCAGGTTCTTAACCATGCCCTGAGTTCGTCAGCTTTTCCTGTAAGAAACTTGTATTGAAATAAATGCAATTTAGTTTACCAGAATTACTATATCGTCTGACTCTCTCGCCTTTATTTTTGAATTGATGTGCTTTCCTCAAATTCATAAATTTATCCATTCATCCTAACGTTTACAATGCTACTTATAACACACCTACTTGCCTTCTCTATCAATATAAAGTCTACCTACGTAAAGTGAGTAAATCTCCCTGTTAAGTTATTGATAGCTTTCCAGATTAGATTAGGCCAATCCTTTTTCAACAAATCTTTTCTATTCCAAAACACATTCCAATTTAGCTAAAAAAAACTAAATTCCGAAGCAACACACCTGCACTTGACACATTGATTTTTGTCCTTAACCTTTTGTTCTTTCCCTCCTTGAATTTTGGCATTGTGTGTAAACCAGAAACTGTTATTTTAAGGTTTTTTTAACCTTCCACCTGACCTCTGAGATGCACTCTGCACTGCTTTAAGCATTATCCTACAAATGTCATACCTAACAATCTGCTTTAGAGCCATCGAGATGTATAGCATGTAAACGTATCCTTCATTCCAACCCGTCCCTGCTGACCAGATATCCCAATCTAATCTAGTACCACTTGCCAGAACCCGCCCAGTTCCCTCCAAGCCATTCCTATTCATGCGCCCCACCTTATGATTTTCAAATGTTGCAATTGTAGTAGCCTTCATGGCAGTTCATTCATACAAATATAACTTTCAGCTTTTAAATGTTCCCCCTCAGATCGCTTTTATATCTTTCGCCTCTGACCCTTAACCTATGTCCTCTAGTTCTGGACTCGCCCACCCCATGAAAAAAAATGATTATTTATACTGTCCATGCCCCTCATGGTTTTATCAAACTCTGTAACGGCATCCCAGAGCCTCCAATGCTCGAAGGAAAACATCTCCAGCAGATCAACCTCTCCCCATAGATCAAACTCTTGAACGCTGGCAATGTATTTGGAAAACTTTTCTGAACTATTTCCAGTTTCACAGCATCCTTCCGATAGTAAGGAGACCTGAATTGCATGCAAGATTCCAAAAGTGGCCGAACCAATATCTTAAGCAACTGCAACATGACCTCCCAACTCTTGTACTCAAAACTCTGACGGAAAAAGGAAAGCATAGTATACGACTTTTTACTATCCTGTCAAACTGTGACACTGCTTACAAGGAGCTGTGAACCTGCACTCCATGGTCTCTGTTCAGCAACACTCCTTAGGACCTTACCATTAATTGCATGTGTCCTGCTAAGATTTTTTTCCTGAAATGCAACAACTCGCATTGATCTGAATTAAACTCCACCTGCCACTCCTCAGCCCAATATACGATAGACAATAGACAATAGGTGCAGGAGTAAAAAATGAGGTCTGCAGATGCTGGAGATCACAGCTGCAAATGTGTTGCTGGTCAAAGCACAGCAGGCCAGGCAGCATCTCAGGAATAGAGAATTCGACGTTTCGAGCATAAGCCCTTCATCAGGAATGAGAGTGCAGGGGTAGGCAATTCAACCCTTCGAGCCTTCACCGCCATTCAGTATGATCATGGCTGATCATTCCTAATCAGTATCCGCTTCCTGCCTTATCTCCATATCCCTTGATTCCAATATTTTGAGAGCTCTATCCAACTCTTTCTTAAATGAATCCAGAGACTGGGCCTCCACTGCCCTCTGGGGCAGAGCATTCCACAAAGTCACTAATCTCTGGGTGAAGAAGTTTCTCCTCATCTCTGTCCTAAATGGTCTACCCCATATTTTTAAGCTGTGTCCTCTGGTTCGGCACTCACCCATCAGCGGAAACATGTTTCCTGCTGCCAGAGTATCCAATCCTTTTATAATTTTATATGTCTCAATCAGATCCCCTCTCAGTCTTCTAAACTCAAGGGTATACAAGCTCAGTCGCTTTAGTCTTTCAGTGTAAGGTAATCCCTCCATTCCACGAATTGACCTCGTGAACCTACGCTGCACTCCCTCAATAGCCAGAATGTCTTTCCTCAAATTTGGAGACCAGAACTGCACACAGTATTCCAGGTGTGGTCTCACCAGGGTCCTATACAGCTGCAGAAGCACCTCTTTACTTCTATACTCAATTCCTCTTGTTATGAAGGCCAGCATGCTATTAGCCTTCTTCACGACCTGCTGTACCTGCATGCTTGCCTTCATTGACTGGTGTGCAAGAACACACAGATCTCTCTGTACTGGCTCTTTACATAAGTTAATTCCATTGAGGTATTAGCTGCAAATGTGTTGCTGGTCAAAGCACAGCAGGCCAGGCAGCATCTCAGGAATAGAGAATTCGACGTTTCGAGCATAAACCCTCATCATTCCTGATGAAGGGCTTATGCTCGAAACGTCGAATTCTCTATTCCTGAGATGCTGCCTGGCCTGCTGTGCTTTGACCAGCAACACATTTTCAGCTGTGATCTTCAGCATCTGCAGACCTCATTTTTTACTCCATTGAGGTATTACTCTGCCATCCTCTTCTTGCCACCAAAGTGGATATCCATACATTTATCCACATTAAACTGCATCTGGCATGCATCTGCCCACTCACCTAACTTTTCCAGGTCACCCTGTAATCTCCTAATATTCTCATCACATTTCACCCTGCCACACAGCTTTGTTATTGCTGAAACCATCTTCTATATCATTAATATATATTGTAAAAAGCTGCAGACCCAGCACGGATCCCTGCGGTACCCAACTGGTCACTACCGTTTGTTTCCTATCAGCCAACCAATTTTCAATCCAATCTAGTACTTTGCCACCAATACCATGTGCCCTACGTTTACTCACTAACGTCCTGTGTGGAACTTTATCAAAAGCTTTCTGAAAGTCCAGGTACACTACATCTACTGGATCTCCCTCCTCCATCTTCAGAGTTACATCCTTCAAAAAAAACAAGAAGATTAGTCAAGCATGATTTCCCTTGCATAAATCTATGCTGACTCTGTGCTAACCTGTTACTCCTAACCAGATGTGTCGTAATTTCATCCTTTATAATAGACTCCAGCATCTTTCCCACCACTGAGGTTATTCAAAGCCTTTCACCAGCTCAGGGCAACAGACGCAACATTAGAGCGGATATACCATTTTTTTTATGTTGATGGTTTTAAGCTTTTCACAGATTTTGATAAATATGCTAATTTGCAAGTTAAAAATGATGATTTCCCCAGCATTATCATATCGCAAAAATAATAAAACGGTTTTATCGATCTGAATAATTAACGACGATTCTCTCACAGATATTGCCAGGCCTGCTGAAAATTTCTATCAATTCCTATTTTAGCTTCAGATTTCCATCATTCACAGTTCTTTGTTTAATGTTAACCTTAGTCGTGTTTGCAACAATATCAATTACGAGCCAGCTACAGAGCATATTTCCTGATTCTAAAAATCCATCAGAAATTCTTGTTACCACGATAAATGAACAGAACCGAACTCCTATTTCATGACCGGGCATCAAGCCCGGGTGGTAGCGATGAGCGTGTCGCATCTTGACCACGAGACTACCATAGAGGTCAACACGTACCATGATATCTTTGTTCCTTGACACTTCGTTTGCCATTTACTCTGTGATCATTTTCGCTGCAGACCAGTTTCGCAATTTCTTCGAGTTTTTACAGTGTGGAGAAATGATACGTGGAACATCGTTCGGTGTGGCTGACAGCCATTTATTTAATCTATTTCAAGTTTCCAGTATTTATTTGAGAGCCTCGTGTGCTCTGGTGCTTCCAGGATAAATGTGAAAGCTATTCCTCTTGCGATCTTAAATGACATAATTATGGGCCTGAGTTGACTTGGTCACATTGCGTTGTAATTCCCTTTCAGTATCACCTCCTCATTTTAACTCACGCAGACACTTGCCCGAGATAGGTAGATGCCTCACGATTATATCCACTCCACGTCCTTCACGGCAAGTCTTTGGACCCGCACACAAGATTCGTTGGCAAAAGGCAACTTTATGTGTAAGGCAAGCCATTTTCTCAGTCAATGACAACCGTTGCGATGAGGTGAGATATGAAACGGGCAGTGAGCTGGGATAGTCCCTCCAACCTTCTCATGTGTACAAAACATGTCAAAAACCTACTGACCCAAGGAGGCTGGCAAGACAGCACTCAGCGAACAGGTGTCAGGAAATTTCCATCAGGAAATTTGTCACATTCACATATTAGAAAGCAGAACTCTCCACTCCAGGTAGGAGTCAAACTGACAATCTTCGTACCCAACGTTAGACCCGTGACCCGTCACGTCATCGGAATACCTCAAACACGTGCGTCATAGTTTCTTGGTATGTGATGGGGAGATAGGCAGAAACAGGAATTGCAAGATAAGCAACCAGCAAATGTAATGGCTGCCATGAATAACTACCCCAGATCCAACGAACGGTCCCTGTTAACTGTTTTCTCCATAGGGTCTGTCAGACTGCTGAATTTCTTTGAATTTGGTCAGATTTATGTAAATCGGAACGAAGCTTGAGACAATTCAGTTTACTTTTGCTAATGGAACAGCGTATTTGCTGCTTCTGAAAATTAATCATAAGTGATGTGTAACGACAGAGCAGAGAATCCTTATGTTAATTAAACTGAACACCCAGATTACCTCATCTCGACTCTTAATATGCTAAAATATGAATGATACAAAACTCCAAAATTGCACGATTTAAAGAAAACGCTATCTATTCACTTTAACAACTATTCACAAATCAACCCTCGCTTTCTCTTAACTGCTAATTATCTGACTCTAACTTAATAAAATTATCCAGTTCCAATGGAACACTTCTTGAAATTATAGCAACTTAACTTAAATCGATGCAGGGGCTGTGGTTGTTGGTGTCTTCCTTCTTCTGGCTGAAGATCTCCTTGCATCAACTTCGTCCTTTTCCTGCAAATATGTTTCAAATTAAAATAAATACCTTGGATCGAAGTGTTTCGTTGAGAGTTACACTCTTGATATCAGTTACTCTGTCTGACTTTGAAACTACCTGCCTTTTTTATGCCTCCAGCACTGGATCGTCTAATTCCTGGATTTTGGTAAAAGCCATAAATTGGGTTTGCATTTCCTGGGGCAGAGGAAAGACCGAATTGTTAAAAGGTAACAATCTCAGGTATCTATTTCACAGCCAAATCTGCCGAACACGATGAGACTGCTAGTTAGTCATGTGGCAGATATTTGTAAGCTCTCAGTTCAGAACAACATTCACGCTCTCTTAAAGGTACAATATACGCCTTCAACCTCATAACGAGTGTCTTCACGAGAAATTAGTAGAATTCATGAATTGGAACTCCCTGAACGGGAATGGAACACTGACTGTGGATCTGAGAGCACTCAATCTTCACCGGTAAACTATCTGGGAAAAAGACGACTTTCTTCTTTCTTCTCTCATTGACTCCGTTTTTAACTTTTCAGTTGCGATCATTTCGCCTCCAAATCAATTTCACCCTGTCAGTGTGTTTACACGGCATGAAAAATGACCCTTTGGGACATCGTCTCGATGAAGGATATCAAGGATCCATCACATGCAGTCGCAGTTTCCAGCGCTTGAGTGTCCTGACCTTTCAAATGCTCATGGCAATCAGTTTACCTCTTAATCGCCAATTGCTCTGGAGGGAAGTTCCAGGCTATCAAACTCCTTTCTCATCCTCTGGGGAAACAGCAGGTTTTGGGTCGGTGCATTTTGGAAATTAAAGTTTGCACAAGAGCTGGGAGTGGAACTATTTCAGCTCACTGTCCTTTCCATATCCCAGCTGACCACAAAACATTCTCATTATCTGGAGAAGTAGGTTGTGCTCCACCTAAATCTGCCTTTTGTTGGAGAACCTTGCCGACGTGAAGCACATGGAACTCTCAGGAGATCTGTCAAAATATCTCCCTCTGACTCTGGTATCCTTTTGGTTCAGAACTCGAGTTTCCTGATTATCAAAAAAAAATGATTGGACCTGAGAGAAATGGGCCTTGGTTCAGATGGTTTTTCAGTCTGTCAAAATGAACACAGATGGAAGTCCCTTGAAATTTGCGATCTGACGAAATGCAACCCGCTGTCCTAATGGATTCGTAACTCATCACTTCAACAATTGGGCCACGACAGCATGTCCTCAAACAAGAGTTGATATTTCCTACAAAATGTGAGGGTTCCAAGCGGAAAGGCAATTATTTGGTAGTCGGACCTGTGACATGACCTCAAAAGCTCTCACCTTCTTGGACTTGATCAGATCAGAGCAGGGTTTTGGGAGATTTAATATGTCTACATTCATATTTAGATCGGAGATTTAGACAGTTTCGATGAAAGTATCCGCCGATAAAATGACAAATTGATGTACTTTTCATTCACATCTGAAGCTGAGTTTTACATCAATGATTCGATCAAGGTGATATTGAAGACAGAAGCTGTGTTTTTCCAGCGGAAACCAAGCTGCATGTCATTTAGTAGGATATTCTTTTCCGTGTTCTGGTTTATTGCACTTGTGACAATGCATTCCATCACCATACAGATGGTCGAGAGAACAGGGAAGAGGTTACTTTACTGAATTGTATCTGTCCTGTTTTTTGTACACATAAAAGTCTTGGTTATGTTGACATATGCTTTGGTCGAAGTTGTTATGGGCCAGGCCAGACTCCTCGTAACATTTCAATAAAGTAGTTCAGACCTTCACGTTTCTAGCTGTGTTAAGCAACAGTTTCACGGATATTCCAGGAGGGATAGGATTGATTAAACCACGTATGTTCAAACAAAACAAAATGTATTTACAAGATTGCCGAACTAAACACAAACAAAAGAGAACCTATTACTGAATAATGTAACTCAACCAAAAGGCCAACAAAACAGTTCAAGTTAATGTTGTTGTTTCCAATCATAGCAATAATCCCCATAAGCATTCCTTTGCACAGAAAGTAAATAGATATACAGGATCTAACAGGAGAGATGTCAGAGCGAGAAGAGGATCAACCTATACCTCTATCTTTGGGCCCAGCAGCTTTAATAACTGCCCGACTGCTTTGAATCAAAAGCCAGACCAAACCAATTATGGGAGAACTAGCCACTCCACTTTCTGTGTACATGCCTTTTTATTCTTAACGTGAAACCCTTTTAACTGAGGTGGTATCTCTTAACCATAATTAAATTGGCACTGAAACCTTTCAAAGCCCGGAATTTTTAGAACCAGTGTTTTCACGACATTTTTATTTAAAAAAAGTATGGCAGCAAAATGTTGTTAAACGAGCATTACCATCACAATGCCAGCTTTGTAAATAAATTCAAGTAACGTTCGTGCCAGTCCAGTGTGAGGCAATGACCAGCTACACAACAGCGAACCTAATCATCGCCCTTTGACATTCATCATCGTTATCAATGTTGTGTCTCCCACTTTTGACACGATGGGAGTTTCCCTTGCCCAAGCCCCAATTCGACGAGCCTTGTTTGTAGTGTGCTATAAAGAAAGAAATAACAGAAGAGAGAAGATCATTCAGTAACAAAGACTATGGATACTATAGCAAATAAGTCATCCCTTGATCCCCAAATGAATTTTCTGTTACCTGCAGGAAGCAAGAGGTTGTTGAAATGCTTCTGGTTTCACTGCTTAATTGTAACTACTGTAACAGTCAAAAAAGCTTGACACCATCCAGGAGAAAGGAACCTGCATTACAGTCATCATGGGCATAAGTGGTCACTCCAACCACATTCAATCTACTGTAGCAGTATAAGAAAACAACACAAAAAAGTCTTTCAGATATTCATTATGTTCCTTTTCACAGCACTTTACGGAAAAATATAATTTATGATACACAAATTCAAGAGCATGAAAATGCATGCTCAACTTGAAACTACACACTATCCTGAATTCTAAATTTACAACATCTTCTTTGCCTTGGGGTCAGAAATCCCTGCGTAACAGGAAGGCCGAGAGTTATGCAACCAATGGCCTGCAGCTCATCACCAATTTGTAACTGGCTGTTGGGGATAAATAACTGATACCTTTGCAATCACTGGTATGAACATGTCCTGAATAAAAAAACAGAAATTATGATGGAAATCTGAATATTAAAATGCTGGAAATCAATGTTTACCGACGTCAAAATCATTTTAAAGATAAATAATAGACAAGCATGTTTGGAAAAGGGTTTATTTCTATATATGGTGATAAATAATAATAGGCCAGTTCATATTGCAACTGAATGGGCAGTTAATGGACTGTGGGGAAACGCCAGCTTTGATGTTTCTGATTCGATGTTTGAGGAGAGCATGTCACCGGTTAGCGTTTTTTCATATATTCCTTCACGATATTGGACGAACAGGTTGGTTGGTTATTTGAGAAGTAGATGTCATATCATTGCTGGATTCTACCTCGGGTTTTGAGAAGATTTTTAGCTCATGTTGAGGTTCTGGATGTAGGTTTTCTAGATGAGTTGGAAGGTTCTTTTCCAGAGATTTTATCTTCATTTTAGGTAACATCTTCAGTGGGTCTCCAGGCGAAGAAGTGTTGATAATTCCTGCTTTCTGTTTATATACTTGGGTTTTGTTGGATTAGTAATGTCATTCCCTATGGTGACGTCATTTCCTGTGGTAGTGTCATTTCATGTTCTTTCTCTCAGGTGCGGTAGATGTGGTCGAACTCAATGTGTGTGTCGGTGGAGGTCATTGAATATGGTCTGCAGATTTCATAGAAACAAATCCAAACAAGCAGACAAAATGCGCCCAGAAATCCACTAAATGTTACCACATACAGTGATGAAACGTTTGAAAATGGACCTTTCAGTTCAGTGAACAAGCCTACATCCTGGAAACTACATGTATGCTTATTGCATGCTAAACGACTGTCAAGCTATAACAGTGCATACATGGACTTTGCACGTCATTACTGAGGGTGCATGAAGGGTTGTAGACTCCACAGGCAGAATATGTTCCCATGCCAACTCCCGTGTATGCACATTCAACCTCATATTAATATCGTAAGCAATTTAAATTCGTGCTCGCAGTCAGACAAGCAATACCAAACTTTATGTTCTCATGTTGAACACCACAACAAAGAGTACAAATTACGTTGAGTTACCATGTGTCAATATAACTCATTAGTGGCCTCCTGGTAACTCCCTTGTGCAAACCAACACCAGACTCCCTATTGCATTTCAGACCGGCTCTCATGTCATTTCTTGTAGAGCATGTCGAGCTTGGATTGTCCAGCTTCGCATTTGGTAAATAATCAAGTGAGAACGTTCAGATGCTATCAAATAGGAATCATCTTCGTGAATATTTCGCTTTTGATAAGTCTGATGATACATCAAACTCTCCCTAGTTAGGTTCAGGTAGTTTGTCTGCACAACTGACGCACTCATCGGCAGAAGTCATTGGCAAGCCACGCCAGATTGTTATAATTATTTATGTATTTAACTGATACGTCATAGCATTGTTTGCAAACTGAATATTTCCACATAAGAACCCAAATAAAGGCACAGTAGGAGGATCTATGACGAATGTCTCCTTCTTGTGTTAAAGATTATGACAAAAGACACAGATTTGCTGTGAAAGTTCAGATAGAGCAGGAGCAATAGTTCGATTTTTCTTTCTTCGTCATTTCTGGCAGCTGTGTTTTCATTATGATGGCAGAAGTTATCGCCCATTCCTAATTAGCCAGAAGTCAACTCGGATAAATGCTGCGGATTTTCAGTCAATAATGACATTGGGCAACATAATCATATAAAACACTCGAACACCTGATGACGAAACAAATACTACTGTGAACGGATACCTATAAAATTGCATTCATTGGGAATATCGCAAAGATGAGAAGAAACAAAAAATAATGATAGTGCCACGTATCAGCATTTAACATAAGCGATTCTAAGGTATGGATTCATGCAGGCATGATCTGTGGCAATTGTGGCATTTGCAACATTAAATTTACTTAGACGTATTTTGAGGTTATTCATCTTTCTGATGTGAAAAAGAGTTGGGCACACATGGGTACGTTAACCCGCTGGTTCAATGAAATATTCTGACTGCACGTGTTGACAGTTATTTGCCCCTGTGGACTTGCTTAAATAAATGAGGGATGATTTGATTGCGTCTCAGAGATAACGTGTGAAGCCTCGGGAGTGCTCCCAATTTTTGAAAGACAATGCACGGTTCAGCAAACGGCCCACTTATTTGCCATTTGTTACTCCATTCTCGCACTTATTGGTGCCCCTGGTAAATAACGTTAACTGCAAAACGTTGGGTTTTTTTTAGCTATGAAAGTGTTGTGTCTTCTTTTCGTGATCAAGCTCATGTTCTATTATGTATTGATTTTTTTTCAATTTTATGTTAATGTGACGACGTGGTAATTTATATGTTTTCATTCTATGATATGATACAGTTTAAAGTTAAAATAAAAATTAAAATTACATGGGTTCTGTTAACATTAATCCATTATTTTCAGAGCATTGTGTTTTAGTTTTTAGTGTTGCACAAAGCAATCTCGTCGTAATGCAGAAACACGGATTACGACGGGGCTGTGCATATATTATATTACAATAATTCCACTTGATGGTTGCGAGATCAAATTTAATTTAGTTTATTGGCATTGCAATCTACACTTTGATTTCTAGACCAATGCAAATATTGCAGTCTAGTACGTTCTCAATGGAGATTTTTAATGAGATCTGGGGACTTCCTTTGTTCATTTGCGGCATGTGGTCGTTGCAGTATTTGATGCTCGACCATTGAATTTCAGAAATGGTTGAGGAATTGAGTGGAAATTCAATTTGTTTTAAAAAATCGATGATGCATTCAAAATGTTACCAATGGAGTATTTTCCGTATGGGTTTTTTAATGTGTCAGCCTATTTTACTTGTGTTTGATGTGGTTGACACTGACATCATGAATTTTGCTTGCTTACCTTTGATTTCTATTCGGAATCGTCGGGTTTGACTTGATCCATAGAGGAGTGCTTTAAATACGAAGGATTCTTTCATGAGACCTTAAACAAATGAAGGTCACCATAAAGACATAAGGGTAAAATCGAACACAGTACACAAAGCTCGAAAATTTAACAACATTAGACAGATAATTGGAAATAAGATGGAACGATGGAGGTATTGAGACTTGAAATCACACAATATATGGTATAGGCAATGGAAGACATCACCACCACTTTTGGACGTATATCAGGAATTCAAGAAATGACAGATTTAGCGATAAGCTGCAACCTCAGTTAGTAACAATACATGACACTGATTGCAGTGATGAGGTTATAGATTAATTGGAAAGTTAGAAAGTTCTATCGAAATGCTGTTGGATGTGGAATTTTTTTACACCAGCAAACATAGTGTTGCTGGTTGGATGGGACATGGTATGCATCAAAACGTTGCAGCAAATACTTTGCATTTTGCAGATGCTTATTTTGATAGCTAGGCATGAGGTTTGGCTCACTGTCAAAGGTAGGGTGGGGTGGGGGAAGGCGTTGAATTTATGAAGGGGTAGTTTGCGTTGATCCATGTGCTGAAAAGTAATTAATCCAGCATTGAATGTCGAACATTTAGCAATGGATTTGACAAAGCTAGAATATTGAAGGGTAAACTTGAGCAATACATTCGATGATTCAAAAGCTTGTGGCATGTGCATCATAATATATCTCTGTCTATATCAATCACAGCAAACTTAATAGCAATTGCAATCCTCTCCCGAGGATGGTTTGGACTTTCCCGGTGCAGCACATGTTACTTGGTGGCAATAGCAGTGAGTGACTTCACTGTCATCATTACTGCTGTTGTCCTGAAACGGATTCGACGCATTTACTTTCAGGACAGTTACCTGTCCACCACGCTTGCTTGCAGACTCGGTGAAGTGCTGGTCCGTTGCAGCCAGGATGGTTCAGTCTGGTTGACCGTGACTTCACCTTCAACAGCTTTGTAGCCATTTGTTGCCAGAGATTGAAAGTCAGATACTGCAACAGAAAACTGCATCGTTGGTGAATGGATAATCTATGCCTTGAGCTCTATCAAGGACGTCCCTTTCTACTTAATCTATCAACCTTTGTACACTGTGAATGCAGTGGGCTGGTTTTGTGACGTTCGTGTGATCTTCTATATTTGGCCAATCTGGCAAGTCTATGAGTTGGTGGACCACACGATAACACCTTTTCTATCATTCTTGCTTATCGAGCTTCTGAACAACTTGACCGTAAGGCACATCTTAGCAGCCATCAGAGCACGCAGGAGACTCCGTGGTGCCAACAATCGTGGTGATATGGAGATGGCAAATCGCAAGAAATCCATAGTCTTGCTCTTCACAATCTCCATCAGCTTCCTCCTCTTGTGAGCAAGCTATCTCAGGCATTCTCCCTACGTACGAGTTGCAGGTGAAGGCTTCTTCTCTGGCCTGGATTTTAATGACCCACGGTACATCATTCAAGAGATGGTTCATATGCTTCAGTTCCTGCAACAACGTCTTCATATACGCAATCTTCCAGAACAAGTTCCGAGAGGAGATAAAGAAGGTGCTGGTGTGTCCTTTCAGCAAGCTCACTGCTGGATTTAAACAGGAAGAAGTGAGAAGAGAGAAATGCTCGTCATGTTTCATATCCTGCAGAGCGAATCTGTGTCACGTCAATCTCTTCAAATCGCATGCAATGGGTCCAAACTCAGCAAATTCAAGGAGGCAAAGCCAATAGTCCAGCAAATTCAGTTTCTTGTTGACTACGCAGAAGGATCTGAAACGTTTAAATGTGATGGAATGTGACGGAAAGCCTCGATCTGCAAATATCCTCTCAAATGTAAATAAGACGTCATAATGTTATTATTTCAAAATAGAATGGGAAACGGTCTCTTTAGCTCCTTGACAAAGTATTTGTTCGGAAATTGTCACCACTGAAACCAATCTTATTGTTTTTTTTGTGCTTTTTTTCAATAAGTCTGAGAGATTCTGTGCATGTTGTTTTATTGCACGTCCTGCTGATCTTCAGAAAAAAAATCAATTGTCTGTCAAATGTTCTGGAGTAAGAAATAGACCATCTCAGGTAATCGAAACGGTTAGGCAATGGGTTAGAACAGTTGCTACATGTCATATGGAGAGAGTCGAAAAGACACGCCATTTCATGCAAACAATGAATAAATTCATGCCAGTTCCACATGCAAATATAATATAAACGAAGACATGTTTTACATGCTTTACAATTGAAAAATGTTGAGATTATGTTTAGATATGCACCACAATAAAAATTAAAACAACATACCATCATGAAACTTCGCAGATCAAAAGAAAGCTATGAAACACAATGCGTATAAACTAGCTCACAAAAGAGCGAATCAGCGAAGCCTATTCTCTGGGCCGATTTTCGGAGCACTCCGATGTCGTCACTTTCAAACGTCTATCCAAATCTCTTTTGAAACGCCATATGGAACCTGTCTTACACTTTCCTGGACAACACACTCCAAATTCAAATAACTGAATGAGTAAAGAAGTCTCTGTTCACTTCACTTCTTGCTCTCTTGTAAACAACATTGATACTTTTACTCCTTTGTTTCTACTGCACCATTTTGTGGAAACAGAATGTCCTTCGTTGTACTGTAAATATTGAGCTGTACAATAAGGTCATCTTTTAATTTCTTTGCTGAAAGCAGAATAAACCTTTCCAACGTTCCTACCCAAAGAAAATGTTCATTTCTGGAATAATTGTAGGAAATATCTTGTTCTCTGTCCAGGTTTATGATATTCTTCTTTTAGTAATGTACCAGGAACTGAGTCAGAGTCCTGGTTCTGACAATTTTTTTTTCTCAGAGGTGTAGCAGCACTTCTTCCTTTTCAGCATTTTACCTCTACTGATACATCCAAGGATCCAAAACGACTTCTTAACAACTGTATAAGCTTTACTGGTCAACTTCAGAGAATTCTGCCTGACCTTTTGTGCTTTGCCAGGGCGACACTCTCGACTCTGTTCTCCAGAATCTGCAGAGTTCACTTTCACCTTATTCCAGCCTTAGCCTCTCTCCTCCATTTTCGAATCTCTTCCAAATTTCTAGTACAATTAATATTACAGAATGTATAATTTGCCTCTTTTTTCTTCCTTGTATTCCCAACAATATCGTGATTTATTCACTCTATCATCACGTAGCCTATAATTATTACTCATATGCACATACTTAGTTTCCACCATATTTATCTTTCTTTTGAAATTCTCCCATTCTCATCCATTGATGTATCAGCCATAATGTATTACTCATCAGCGTCGTCAAGTTCAAAGTTTAGATGCCTAAGATCTAGCCGAGGATCTTAAACTTAGCCTGATTTCGACCCACTTCCAAGCAATTATCAGTATTTGTCGTAAGCTGATTACTATTTTCCAAATGCTCCACCATTCTGCTGTTCTCCACATTGCCTGCCTCATTTACTAGAACCAGATTCCGGACTGTTCCATGTCTGGTACGACTGGAAATATACTCTTCCAGAAACGTATACAACACACTTTGTCGACATTTCAGCCTTTCGTTGAACAAAAATTTACACTTCTCACAGTCTGCCCTAACGTATTTAAAATCACAAAATATCACAATTCAACTTGCCCAGCGAGTTTCCTTGATCTGCACGCCAATGCTCTCATCTACTTAGTCCCCAATACTTGGAGATCTCTTGTAAATACCCAAAAGCTCACCACTGTCTTCCTGCTTCTGACTTCCAGGCATGCAGGACAGCGGCATCATATGACTTAGATGCTTTCTGTGAAATGCTGCCTCGCTTACCGTCTTCGTAATGATTTTGAAGGAGAGTTGTGTTCAACAGGAGGAAGAAAATCCAACAGAAGGTGGCTGTGAGAAGAGACTGTAGAGGATTCTGAGAGAGGTTGCCTTGCTCTCCACAATTGTGAAAGGCCCCTTGAAAGATCCAGCGACACAAAACAGTGAAGCCCCAAAATTAGATGAACTCTAGTGTTTCCTTCCCTTCCTCCATCCTCGATTAAACGCAAGAGAGAGAGGGAGAGAGAGATAGATAGATAGATAGATAGATAGATAGATAGATAGATAGATAGATAGATAGAGAGAGAGAAGAGATTAGAACGACTGATCATATTTAAGGGGCATCAGGTCATCAGCATTTTGCATCATCTTGATGTTCAAGTATGGCAGAAACACGGGGAAAGCTTATGATATTTGAGCTATATAAAGCGTGCGAGGTTTTGGATTAACAAGGTATCCAGGATAGTCAGATCTGCATTTCGTGTCAGACAGTTCCAGTTCTTGAATGATACGCGGTTGACTTGGAGAATCAACAGTTCGCACTGTGCAGCAGTCAAGAAAGAGAGAGGTTTCTGGAAGTGTAAAACCAGAGGTGTATCACGGAACGTCATGATTGGCATTCAAGGAGGAGTGCAGAGATGGCAGGTGAACCGGTGACCATTCGCCAAGGGAATAGAGAAAGCAGGTGCAGGAAATACGGGTATCCTTGGATCTGTGTCACATGTATTATATTTTGGAGTTCGATTTGTTGAGCAACTTGAGTGAGTCTGGGTGATGACGTGAGAGAAAACCACAGTACTGTTTTGTCGAGGATAAGCTGGAAAAAAAACAGAGAGTCTGGAAGGCAGATTAGTAGTCGTGTGTGACTCAATCATTAGAAAGAACTACGTTTAATTTTGCAGACACATCGTGAGGACCATGTGATGTCCTGTCTTCGGGTGCAAGTATTTGTAACATAAAAAGAATGATTGCATAAGTAAGAGTAAAAAGGTCAGTCATTGGCATTCATGCTGGAACGAATGAGATGGCGATGGACAGCGTGGAGAACATGCAGGAGCCATACCGTGGATTTAGGTGTATATTGAAATGCAGGAACGAATCCATTCTGGTAATGTGGCCAAAATCTTAGAAATGTTTTGTATGCTACAAGTTTTTTTTTACACCGCAGAGAGCAGCGCGAGCTGGGCGGAAGTGAGGTTGGAGCGCAGAGCTGGTCGGGAAGGTAAGCGATTAGTATTTGAGTGGGTGTGTTCTAGACCCCAGGCCAATTTCGTAGGGCCTCCCTCCCACCCTCCTCCTGTAACCTAACTTTAAAGTCCACAGGTGACTCAGTGTTATTGACTCAGTGTTCTTGTTTTGGAGACAAAGTGTATAGTCATGGCAGCGCAGGGAGTGGAATGTTCCTCCTGCAGGATTTTTGAGGTAGGGGTGACCACCGATACTCCTGCCGACTTCGTCTGCAGGAAATGCAGTCAGATCCTGCTCCTCACCGAACGAGTTAGGGAACTGGAACTGGAGTTGGATGAACTGAGGATTATTCGAGAGACTGAGAGGGTGATTGATAGAAGCTACAGGGACATAGATACGCCAGAGAACAGAGGTAGCTGGGTAACAGTTAGAGATGGGAAGGGGAAAAAGCAGGCAGTGCAGGGTTCCCCTGTGGTCGTTCCCCTAAACAATAAGTATACAGCTTTGGAAACTGTTGGGGGGGTGACAGCCTTGCAGGTGTAAGCTGCAGTGAAGGGCTCTGTGTCGTGAGGTCTGGCTCTGAGACTCAGAAGGGAAGGGGGAAGAGGAAGATAGCGCTAGTTATAAGAGACTCTCTAGTTAGAGGGACGGACAGGCGGTTCTGTGGACATGGGAGAGACTCTCGGATGGTTTGTTGCCTCCCGGGTGCCAGGGTCCGAGATATCTCGGACCGTGTCTTCAGAATCCTTAAGGGGGAGGGTGTGCAGCCAGAAGTCGTGGTACACATTGGCACCAACGACATAGGTAGGAAGAGGGGTGGGGAGGTCATTCAAGAGCTCAGGGAGTTAGGCTGGAAGCTAAAAGCTAGGACAGACAGAGTCGTCATCTCTGGGTTGTTGCCGGTGCCACGTGACAGTGAGGTAAGGAATAGGGAGAGAGTGCAGTTGAACACGTGGCTGCAAAGATGGTGTAGGAGGGAGGGCTTCAGGTATTTGGACAATTGGACTGCATTCTGTGGAAGGTGGGACCTGTACAAACAGGAAGGGTTGCACCTGAACCAGAAGGGCACCAATATCCTGGGGGGGTAGGTTTGCTAGCACTCTTCGGGGGGGTTTAAACTAATTTGGCAGGGGGATGGGATCCGGACTTGTAGTCCAGCAAGTAAGCTAGCTGTGTGTCAGGATGCCCAAGAATGTAGGGAGGCTGTGGAGAAGGTAGCACTTACAGGGAATACTTGCGGACACAGAGATGGGCTCAAGTGCGTATACCTCAACCCAAGGAGTATCAGAAATAAGATGGGTGAACTTAAGGCGTGGATCGGTACCTGGGACTACGATGTTGTGGCCATCACGGAAACGTGGATAGATGAGGGGCAGGAATGGTTGTTGGAGGTTCCTGGTTACAGATGTTTCAGTAAGATTAGGGAGGGTGGTAAAAAAGGAGGGGGGTGGCATTGCTAATTAGAAATGGTATAACGGCTGCAGAAAGGGAGTTTGAGGGGGATCAACCTTTGGAGGTAGTATGGGCTGAAGTCAGAAATAGGAAAGGTGCAGTCACCTTGTTGGGTGTTTATTATAGGCCCCCCAATAGCAGCAGAGATGTGGAGAAACAGATTGGGAAACAGATTTTGGAAAGGTGCAGAAGCCACAGGGTCGTAGTCATGGGCGACTTCAACTTCCCAAATATTGATTGGAAGCACTTTAGGTCAAGTAGATTGGATGGGGCAGTGTTTGTGCAGTGTGTCCAGGAAGCTTTTCTAACTCAGTATGGAGATTGTCCAACCAGAGGGGAGGCCATAATGGATTTGGTACTCAGTAATGAACCGGGACAAGTGATGGGCTTGTTAGTGGGTGAACATTTCGGTGATGGTGACCACAATTCTGTGACTTTCACCTTGGTTATGGAGAGAGATAGGTGCGCACAACAGGGTAGATTTTACAATTGAGGGAAGGGAAATTACGATGCTGTAAGACAGGATTTGAGGAGCATAAGTTGGGAGCATAGGCTGTCAGGGAAGGATGTGGTGGAAATGTGGAACTTTTTCAAGGAGCAGATACGACGTGTCCTTGATATGTATGTACCTATAAGGCAGGAAAGAAATGGTCGTGTGAGGGAGCCTTGGTTGACGAGGGAGGTTGAATGTCTAGTAAAGCGGAAGAAGGAGGCTTGAATAAGTTTGAGGAAACAGGGTTCAGACAGAGCAGTGGAGGGATACAGGATAGCCAGAAGGGACCTGAAGAAAGGGATTAGGAGAGCTAAGAGAGGGCATGAAAAATCCTTGGCGGATGGGATCAAGGATAACCCCAAGGCATTTTATGCGTATGTGAGAAACATGAGAATGACGAGAACGAGGGTAGGTCCGATCAAGGACAGTAGTGGGAGATTGTGTATTGAGTAGGAAGAGATAGGAGAGGTCTTGAACAAGTACTTTTCTTCAGTATTTACGAACGAGAGGGACCGTATTGTTGAAGAGGAGAGTGTGAAACGGACTGGTAAGCTAGAAGAGATACTTGTTAGGAAGGAAGATGTGTTGGACATTTTGAACAACTTGAGGATAGACAAGTCCCCCGGGCATGACGGGATATATCCTAGGATTATGTGGGAAGCAAGAGAGGAAATTGCAGTACCGTTGGCAATGATCTTTTCGTCTTCACTGTCAACGGGGGTGGTACCAGGGGACTGGAGAGTAGCGAATGTTGTGCCCCTGTTCAAAAAAGGGAATAGGGATAACCCCGGGAATTACAGGCCAGTTAGTCTTACTTCTGTGGTAGGCAAAGTAATGGAAAGGGTACTGAGGGATAGGATTTATGAGTATCTGGAAAGACACTGCTTGATTAGGGACAGCCAGCACGGATTTGTGAAAGATAGGTCTTGCCTTACAAGTCTTATTGAATTCTTTGAGGGGGTGACCAAGCATGTGGATGAGGGTAGAGCAGTGGATGTAGTGTACATGGATTTTACTAAGGCATTTGATAAGTTTCCCCATGGTAGGCTTATGCGGAAAGTCAGGAGGCATGGGATAGAGGGAAACTTGGCCAATTGGATAGAAAACTGGCTAACCGGTCGAAGTCAGGGAGTGGTGGTAGATGGTAAATATTCAGCCTGGAGCCCAGTTACAAGTGGAGTTCCGCAGGGATCAGTTCTGGGTCCTCTGCTGTTTGTAAATTTTATTAATGACGAAGGGTGGGTCAGTAAATTTGCAGATGACACGAAGATTGGTAGAGTTGTGCATAGTGAAGAGGGCTGTTGTCGTTTGCAAAGGGACTTAGACATGTTGCAGAGCTGGGCTGAGGAGTGGCAGGTGGAGTTCAACCCTGCCAAGTGTGAGGTTGTCCATTTTGGAAGAACAAATAAGAATGCGGAATACAGGGTTAACGGTAGGGTTCTTAGTCAGGTGGAGGAACAGAGGGATCTTGGGGTCTATGTACATAGATCTTTGAAAGTTGCCACTCAGGTGGATAGAGCTTGTAAGAAGGCCTATGGTGTATTAGCGTTCATTAGCAGAGGGATTGAATTCAAGAGTCGTGAAGGGATGTTGCAGCTGTACAGGACTTTGGTTATGCCACATTTGGAGTACTGTGTGCAGTTCTGGTCGCCTCGCTTTAGGAAAGATGTGAAAGCTTTGGAGATGGTGCAGAGAAGATTTACCAGGATGTTGCCTGGATTGGAGAATAGGTCGTACGAGGATAGGTTGAGAGTTTTCGGCCTTTTCTCATTGGAACGGCGAAGGATGAGGGGTGACTTGATAGAGGTTTAGAAGATGATCAGAAGAATAGATAGAGTAGACAGTCAGAAACTTTTTCCCCGGGTACAACAGAGTGTTACAAGAGGACATAAATTTAAGGTGAAGGTATCAAGGTATAGAGAGTGGTGGGGGCATGGAATGCGCTGCCTGTGGGAGTGGTAGAGTCAGAATCATTGGCGACCTTTAAGCGGCAATTGAATAGGTACATGGATGTTTACTTAATCTAGGATAGATGTTCGGCACCACATCGTGGGCCAAAGGGCCTGTTCTGTGCTGTATTGTTCTATGTGCTATGTTCTATGAGTTTCCCCATTTACGAAAAACCCATCAGCATGACTTGAGGGGTGACAGACAGTGGAGTATTTCTGATTTTTCAGACACTGGGATCATTGTTGCGCAATCACAAAGTTCTCCTGAAGAGATGGGCTTCTCCTAAACACAAAGAGTACAACGTTTGTTGGAGGGGATTAAACTTGCAGGGCCAGAGAGTCAGATGGGTAATGGGCAGAAATTCGGGAAAAAAAACTTTGAAGTCAAAAAATGAGAATGGGGGAGAAGAAGTGATGGAAGTCATGCGTATTGACAGTGCCAAAGAGATGGGTGTATTGAAGTGTGCAAGAAAACGAACAGGCAGGTGTGTAAACATTCGTAGAAATAAAAACAAAACTGGCGAGTAGGAACCAGAAATTGCTTTCTGGGTTATGATATTGCTGCATTGAAAGAAAATGCTTTGTATAAGTTAAGCAACCTGTGCCCCTGTGCAATATTAAATAAGGCACGTTCCACTGCATCCTAAATAGTAAGATCTATTTGCAGAAGTTCAGAATGATGTGCTTTTAATGGCAGTTAATGGAACGTGAAAGGTTTATGTAAACAAGTGCAGCTATATTGCAGGAATTTCTGTTGTACCATTCAGTGGAGGAATATTTCCGGAAGAAAGTCAAGAACAACTGTAATGAAATAAGACTGGATGAATCATCTTCACAGACATCTTAGTACGCTGATAAGAGTACACAGAGCCAGAAGAAATGGACCGCATTTTTTCCTTCTCACAACCACATATATACACATACATATGAAAAGAAACTTTATAATGTAACAACATAATAAGTCAGATGACACAAGCAACCAATTAGAAATGTCATAAGCATGCTCATTTACCACAGTTTTATTTTCTGAATTGAATGTGACCCATGAATGAAACGGAAAAGAATGATCACGTAAACCTATTTTAAGTTATGATTTGGTCGTTTCTCTTGTTAGAAGGACTAAAGTTAAAGGTCCAGATGTTTAATTGTGTTCTCATTAAGATTCAATAAATTGCCTCTTTCCTTGAACAACTGAAGCTGTACATTTGCATGTACCTCACTGGGAAATATATTTTTGTAATTTTATGTGGTTTGTTCTACTTATAACAGGTAATGTTTCCTGAACTTTTGCTATTCTGTATGGGTTTATGAATTGCTTATATTATAACGACAATTCGTTTTTGCACGCAGAACTATGAAAACTGTATTATGCTGTCAGACAACAACGATCCCCTTTTCGACCTATTCATTCTGTAAGGATGATCTTTGCACAATTCTCACTCTCTGGGCGCATTCCCACCTATCGTTTACTCCTGCACCCCGCCCACACACCCCCTCTAACATATATATCTTCCCTAACTGCAATCAACTCTAAAGATGGATACTGCACCCGAAGGACAATGAACAAAGAAACTTACAGCACCGGAAGAGCTCTTCGAAACTGCAAGCCTGCGGGAATCCAGACCCACTATCTAAACATGCCGCCTATTTTCTATGACTCTATTCCCTTTGCTCCCTAACCATTTCCAGGTACATCTCACCGACTGGCATTATTCTTGTCCTACCACCTCCACTGACAACGCATTCCAGGCACCCACCACCCTGTCTGTGAAGATCGTTCCCCTTACATATCACCTAACCTCTTCCCATCTCACTGTGAACTCGAAACCCCTAGATCTCCCCGAATATTATGTCTGGTTCTTTCTCCGTAGGAGGTACCTGAGATGCAGAACGTTTCCAGGAACACACTTCATGATTACTTAATAAAAATTGTTATGAAGCACAGGTGGATTGGTTGGGTCGGGAGAAATTGATATAAACAAGTGTACAATTTCTCTTTCTTTTGAGGTGAGTATTATTAAACAATGGGTCAAACTCACAGTCGAGGAATGGATGGGCAAATAATAAAATCAGAGAGTTTTTCAGGGCAGAAGGGCACCATGTGATCATCTGCACCCACTCCAGCAAGAGCTCCCCAGATAGTACCACTGTCCAGCGCTGCCTTGGTCGTCCCCTACCTTCATCCCTTTCAAACATATATTCAACTCTCTTTTGAAACATTCTATGTAACCTGGCTCCAACACTCTCCCAAGCAATGCATTACAACTCAGAAAATCTCTCTGTGTAATGACGTTTCTCTTCACCTCGTTCCTCGTAGTCTTACTAACAATATTGAAGTTACGACCACACGTCACTGACATATTAATTAGTCGAAATAAAATATGCTTTTTACACGATTAAAATCATATAACATTTTAATTACGTCATGGGAATCACCTCCTTATCTTCTCCGCTTCAAGAAAAACAAGACCAATGTCTCCAATTGTTCCTTGTATTTAAACACGTTTTCTTCTGGCACGATTGTACGAAATCTCCCTTGTACTCTTCCCAGGGCTTAAACTAGGCGCCATAATTGAAAACGATACTCGAAACGAGGACTCACCAATGATTTTTAGCTACGTGGCATTATCATTTACTTGTTTTTCCCCTCTAGATCCCTGTTTAAAACCTCAAACATCGTACAAGTCTTCTGAAATAATATTTCAAATTATATGTTCACCTTCAGAGAATAATGTGGAATGAACCCTCATTCTATCCTCTCGTAAGTGTACATTTGAGCCCACTTTGTCTTTGTATGTTTCTGACACCAAGCTGTAGTGCATCACAGATTTCTGCATTAAATTTCATCTGACAGGTAAGTGATCATTTGAACAAATTTTCAAAGTCCGTCTAAAGTCTCTCAGCATCGTCCTCACAATTCACAACTCTCACTGGCTTTGTATCATCTTCAACTGTAGAAGTTTTGACATCAATAAGCAACTCCAAATCAGAGAAAAGCAAGATCCCAATACAGTTTGGATGGGAACACCATTTTCAATTCAAACTTCAATTTGAGAAATGACCAGATGTAACTATCATCTATTTCATTTCCTTTCGCCAATATCAATTCAATGTACCCAGAGACCCACCAATCCTAAGCATTTCTCCTTTGGTAATTAACCTGCTATGAGGAACCGTATCAAAACATTTATGAAAGTCCAAATGTACAGCGTCCATAGAGTTATCGTGATCTGCTACTTGCGTCACCTCGTCAATGAAATGAACCAAACTTTTCAGACATGAACTGCCTTTCGCAATGATTTGTTTGACTGTCTGGAATTACTATAGTTTTCTCTACCTGTATATATACCTTATCCCGTGTTACGTCTGCAATCAGTTTTCTAACTCCGATGTCAAACTGACTGGTTTGTCGTTTCGTCAGTTATTCTTTATCCCTTTCTATTGAACAAAGTCTCGGGAGGCAGATCTTAAGCATGGACACAATGCATAGTGGGAAGCCTCACCGTTGTAACAGTGGCTCGGTAAGACTCCGACAAAAGCAATAAGTTAAAGGGTGACATGGGATACAAGATCTTTTCTGAGTTTCAGGCTGACCATTAAATAAAAAGTGCCAGTATGGTTCGAGGACTTTCCAAATCAGTACCAACCACTCGGAGTCAGCTCTAGTTGATGCCTCATATTACAGAAGTGGATAGGAGTGAAAGTTATCATCTAACAATTTTTTTTACAGAGATCAATAACAGATGTCCTTGATTAGAGGAACATTGTAAATTAATTGGCGGGGCTTTGCACACTTGATCAACTCAGTTACATGCTCGAGTAATACATCACAATGTGGAAACGTTAAGCAGGAAGACGGAGGGGCCTTGAACAGAACCGCTACACTTCGGCATTATCTTCTCGTGAGAGATGAACTAAATTATGCGCAGGAGGCTGTGAGACAGCTTACTAAAGCTGCATGCCAAGGACTGACACTCTGCTGGGTGAGTGACATTTCAGAGAAATGGTTGCTAAACCGGGAGGGAAGCCATTAACAGCAAAATGATTTCCACAAACTCTCCGTTTTTTACATAATCAGTTGAGCAGATCAGGAGCTTCAATAAAAGATGAATGTAAGCAGAGCCAGGAGATTCTATGGACAGGGAAGCTCAGAATCGGACAGATAGTCCTCAGAATAAGAGGTCTCAGCGCTGTTAAGTCTGGAGTCTGGGGCTCAGTGCCCGGACTAGCCAGGCGGATGATGATCAGATGAAATTATAATGGGACAGAGTGTAGCAGCAGTGAAACAAAGCATCCACAATCCTGCTTAATGTAACTATCAAGGACCACGAGAAGTGAAAAGAAAACAAGGACAATAAATCCTTGCAGTAGGGCGCTGCTGTAGGACCCGAGCGATGAGCCCACCCAACTCCACATGTCGCACCGGGAGCTGGGCTCCCTTTGAGGTGGTGTTCTCTTGTAACGACATTTGTGCGTCCACACGAATATTGCTTTGACTTTGACTGTTGTGTGGTTTGCTCGCAGAACCACGTACCGGCCTTGTCCCCTCAGCTCCAATTTCCCCTGGTCCCAAGACTGGGTGTACCTGCGAAAATAAACTTTGAAGAGTTTTGGTTAACCTGTGCAGATATTTCACACTTGTCCTCCACGATTGTGGAAGCAGTATCAGACGTTGGAAGGGATCCCAGTCATGTACTAAATACATTTGTTATTATTATGCAATATTTGCAAAAAGTTACTCGAGGTAATTCTATGAAATTCATTTGTGAACAAATGAAAGGGCCGACAACGCAAGCGAGTGGTCCGAGAATCCCCTCTTGCCAAAGTGTGTAAAGCTACGCTCATAATCAGCTAAAATAGGCAGGATGTTTCCACAAGGCTCCGTAATGGTGGGTCACACCAACGCTCAACGAGATTCAGTGAGTGGTTTTGCAAGTTTTCCTTATGCGAGGATGCAAGCATGGTGGTCCTAGCATTAGCTCCAAGGCAGCCACACGGGCACTTCGTTCCTCAGTGGCCACATTTCCACAGTTAAAGTAAGGGCCTGCCATTGGTCCTGGGCTTTTAGCTGGCTTGTTTCCAGTCCCAAAGGCTTGTTACCAGGTCCTGCTGTCGCGAGCATGGATCGCGAGGTTGTTGAGCATATTGTGTTTTGCCTGTAATTTGTATCATGGCATGGTCTTGTTCTGGCCACCGTAATGAACAGTGATTGTGAACAGAAATTCTTAGACGATTTAGAAAATGACAGTTCTGAACTCATGATCTGTGGGGAAAAAAGCATTTATGGACTCGAGCTCCAGGCAGCAAAACATAAACATTCAGTAACCAACAAGCAAATGTGATTTCAACGCAAACCAAAAAAAGTTACCCTTTCTGCAAGCTTCAGTGACTCAGCGCTGAAGTGGGATCTTTCGCTCTCTGTCAACTTTCATCCTTTTCCAGCTTTTCTTTAGCATCTGTTGCTACCTTGCTCGTTAGGGGAATGAAACATTTACATTTCAGATCAGTGAAAATTAGACAGTTGCAAGTCGAACAACATTTTCATGCCAAATTGTCTGTGCTTCTGATTTAATCCGTGGCCCAGGGGAAATATAATGGAGTATTTATTGGTCGTCAAATGTGTCGCCTAGACTAAATTCAGTAATGTTTGAAAATCTTGAGGCATGCTACTATAAGTACAACAGATTTGTACTTGCCAATTAAAAAAATGTTGATCACTAGAGTGGATCAGGGCGTGTTGCATCATGCTCCGGACTTTAGAGTGGATCCAAGGCTTGTGAATTTGGATTCATCTCTTATAATCCTCGGACAAGCAAGTTTTTCTTATTACCAATCACCGTAAAGCATAAGATGCTTGCACTATCATTGCCTTTCCGAAAAATTAGACCCTCTTGAGTACTTACACGAAGAGCTTGTGGACAAGTATCGCGAGCCACAACAGTATTTCGACCAGCTTTCTGTCCCTGGCCATCCCTTCTGCTCGTTTGGCAAGGGATAACAGCAGCAATCCGGTCTGGGACAGTAATATTTTGGAACATAGGGGATTCGGGTGCTGGTATGTTGGGAGGGCTTACGAAAGAGTTCCTTGGACGCTGATCTCGATTATCTTTATTGGGGGCTGATGGCTCTTTGCCACTTCCTTAAACCCAACAACAGAATTTCTGATCTTTAATGTTGCACCTCGTCTGTTTACCGTGGCAAAACATAGTCTCCACTGAGCGGGGAAAATGACGGCGTTCCGTCTGCAAGAGATTGTCTCGAAACCCATGGCTTTGCTTTGATCATGCTTGTAGAGTGATTCGATCGCTTCCTCACCTCGGCGGTCCCAGGCGCAGAGCAGTCACCTGCAGGTAAACAAAGAAGACACAAAGAAAGCCACACAACAACAACAACAAAAAGATACAACACTGGCGCCGAGTCCAATTCCTCAAGGCTTCACCAAGCCTGGCAATCAGCAACGTTTCCAATCCTGGACATTTAGATCTGCCCATCTTCCATCGCACCTCAAGGAATGAGCCTTCAGGCTCAGATCAGGAGTTTGGCATTTTATACATTTATAGACACCATCTGCCTATTTTCTGCCTTGCCTCGGGGGAACAGCCCAGCAGGTCAGACAGCATCCAAGGAACAGGAGAATCGAAGTTTCGGGCCCGAAACGTCGACTCTCCTGCTCGGTGGATGCTGCCTGACCTGCTGCACTTTTCCAGCAACACATTTTCGGCTCTGATCTCCAGCATCTGCAGTCCTCACTTTCTCATGGGAACAGCCAGCAGGGGCAAGTCAGGATTAAATCCTTAACCAAATGTACTACTTTAATGTGGTCATTTCATTTTTTCGTCTCCCGTCAGGGGATCAGCCTGCAGGCTGAGGTCAGGATCATGCCCTTAATCAATTTTAGCAATTTGATTAGCTCTACACAGTATCACACTTTCTCATGCACCAGTTCAAGTTATTGAAGGCACTAACATAGATTCACACAAGACCATCTATTGAAGGTGAAAATACCAGTTGTTCAACAAATTCTCGAGAGGCAGAACTTGATCTTAAACATTTTATTCCACGCTGAATCATAGGTAGAACCTCTGTCCTAAGCGTTAATCGTTAGGACTCCGAAGCACAGCAGAAATTTACAGATCTATAAAGGAACCAAAAACCAGGCTGAGACACATGCTGACCATTACTAATTCGCATAGCGATGAATGTTCGAATTCACCTATGTTCTTTTTATCTAACCTTCACATTCCCTTATGTCTGTATTCCGGTATTCTCTTATGTTCTGTTGTCTTCGTGTATTCTAATTCGCTTTTGTTCTTGCAGTTACATGCACTTATTCTTATTCAACTATATTTTCTGTTTAACTTATGTTCACATTATACAATGTCCTTATTCATTCCTATTCTTATTTTCTTATTTTTTATGTTGTTTGTCTCTTATTTTCCCCTTCATTCTTCCCATGCTTTTATGAGCGTATTTTACCAATCACTTATGTTCTTAACCTTTGCTCTTGAAATATTTTAGAGATGTTCTTGTTCTCCTGTGCTCGTCCGTTCTTGTCTTTGCGTGTACTTATTCTCTTGTGTTTCATTCATATGTTTCTACTGTCTTATGCCCGCTCTAACATCTGTATTTTTTTCTATTCTTGTCTTGTGTAGTTTTTCTCTCGTGTTCTCATTTTAGTGTTCGCAAATGCTATTTTGTTCTTATTTTCTTATTCCCGTATGATCTTATGCTCTGACCTTATTAATCACTTCTGTTTGTAATGTCTTATCTTCCTGTTCTCTTTTGTTCTTTTTCGCCAAGACGCTTATTTTCTAAGTCGCTATTGTACGTATTTCATTATGTTCTCATCATGTTATGTTCTTATTCTGTTGTGTTCTTAGTCTCTTATGTCCTTCCTCTTTGATATTCTGTTTTCCATTCTACCCATATGTCCGTATGGTATTATTTTATCAGTCAGTGTTATTCTTATTGCTTTGGTCTTGAATTTGAGTATTCATTTTCTTAATCGCTTGTGCTCTGATGTTCTTGTTCTCCTATGCTCTCATCCTTAACATTTCATTTTTCTGAAATGTTCATATATTCCTGCTATCTTATGTTGGTCTTCAGATATGTTGTTTTTCTCTTTTATTATTTTGAATTTTCATTCACTTACATTCTTACCTGAATATTTACACATGTTCTTATAGTCTTATTCTCTTGTGTTATAATTCACCTTTGATATAATTATTTTACCTTCCTATTCGCTTATGTTTTATTTGCATACTTACTTATGTTCTGATTTGATCCTGTACTTATTCTCTTTCTTTATTAACTTACGTTTTTAGTTTGTTGTTTTCTTATTCTCCTATGTTAATGTACTTATTATTTTTGTTGTCTTGTTATTTTATTCTCATGTGTTGTCATTCTCTTATGTCCTCACTCTCTTCTTCTGTTATTTCCTTGGTGTGTTACTGTCTTCATTTTTAAATTCCTCATTCACTTAGGTTTTTATGCCGTTATTTATTATTGCCTTATGTTGAATTCTCAAGTATTCCTATTCTCGTCAATTCGTTTTTTCCTACGTTAAAATTCCGTATTCTCTTTCTCCAATATTCTTATTCTATAAGAATCTTTTACTTTAATTGTTTTACGCTCATATGCCATGAAACATATTCTTAATTTGCCAGTTTCCAAGTCTTACGTTCTTATGATTATTTGTGTTATTGTCTCTTATGTTCTTACTGCTTGACGTTTCTATGGTTTGCTGACTCATGTTCTTATTCAATTACATTGAATTCTATCTGAATCTGCCGATTTTAGTCTCTTATGTTCCTCTTTTCCTAATAATAAATAATCTTATTTACTTATTCAATTACATTCTTATTCTGCTGTTCTCTAATTCTGATATTTTTTATTCTCTCATCATCTTGCGTGTTTTTCTTATGATCTTTTTCTTTTATTTTCCCATGTTGCTGCTCTCTTAGGTTCTTATTCACATAGATTGATTTCTTTTCCGTTCTTATTATTTTATCTGATGTATTCCTTTTCTTGTTCATAAAAGCACTTATGCTTTTGTTTTCTGAAGGTCTTATTCTCGTAACATCGTACATTCTTATACACTTACATTTTAAACTCTACAGTCCTTTGTATGTCCTCGCATATTTATGTTCCAATTCACTTATTTTCGTGTTATCCACTTATGTAATTCTCTGGTTCATGTGCTTATTCTCTGATGCTCTTCTGTTTCTGTTCTTCTGTTTAATTATTCCACTGTGTTCCTATACTGTTATGTTTATATTTTTGTACTCAGTCATGTTGTTACTCACTTATATTGTTTCTTTTTCGATTTAAATCTCATGTTTTTTAATTCTATATTCATATTTACATATTCATATGCATATTCATTACAGACTAAGAGGATGCTCTTAGTCTGTAATGCTGAAGGATGAGGAGATGTTCTCCTGAGTGAATGTTGCCAGAAATGGGACTGGTAACATGAATTCATGGTGAGCCAACAAGTGTTCAGTTGTGTAAAGTGAGGCTGGAGAGCGCACGCGAGTGTCGAGTATATGTGATACGAGTACTGGACAAACTCTCACATAAAGGAATACAGTTTGTCCTTGCAAACGATGCAGCTCATTCACCGGTAGGCGTGCTGCCTAATCTAGTTGAAAAACCAGTGGATGCATAGGAAATGGTAGGTCTGGAGTATGTTTATACAGAATTCTTTTCAGATTGCGTGGTCACACAGTCACAGTCGGACACGCTGAAGTGAGGGGAAATCAAAAGGCACAAATAAGGAAGCTGACCAGCTTCTGATCAGGTAAGTGGCACAGAGAATGAAGAAATAAGTAAAATGCAAATATCTTTAGCTCTGCTAATCTGATTGAATTACAGCAGAAAGATTAGGAGTTTTAACCAGTTTTATTTAAAAGGTATACACAGAGAAGGAGATTGAATGCATTAATGTGTGTTATTACATAGCAAATGATGTCTTAATGAGGAAATAGAAACCATCATATATTCAAGCAGATGAGAAATGGGCAGATATTCATCAAATAGTTTTGCCATTACGTATAGAAAGGATGTGCAGCGAGTGGCGCATGAGCTACCACTTGGAGGTCAATAAGGGGTGTGGAAAGCACTGGTTCAAATGCAAAGACATTTTTACTGGCCTGGACGACGCAAGGATGTCGTTGAAATTTGCCAGACGTGTCATACATGTCAGCTAATCGGAAAACCACAGACAGAATAAAACCTGCACCATTAATACTTATTAGAACATTTGAGGAACATTTCACAAGAGTATTTTTGATTGCCTAGGGTCCAAACCTCGAACAAGTTTTGAGGACATATATTTGTTAACAATAATGGATGTTCCTTCTAGATTTACAGAGGTAACATCACAACAAAAAGGAGTGTAGAATAATTACTTTTTTCAACTAGATCTAATCTAACAAAAGTGATCCAGTTGCGTCAAGTATAATACCTGACGTCCAAACTATTCAAGGACTTTGTGGATAACTTGGAAATAAAGCAATCAACATCTTTGCATACCAGCCAATGTCGATGCGAGCGTGACAGAGATGGCATGAAACACTGCAGACCGTGTGAACCGGTTATGGTCAGGATTATACAGATGATTGGGAGTACGAGAGATCAGTTTGTACATTTTGCGATCAGAGATGCTCCTAATGAATGGAATAAATTTACTTCAGGTAGGTATCGGTCCAGTCAAGGATAGTAGTGGGAAGTTGTGTGTGGAGGCGCAGGAGATTGGAGAGACACTGAATCAATACTTTTCATTAGTATTCACTCAGGAACAGGACACTGTTGCTGACGTGAATATGGAGTCACAAATGATTAGAATGGATGGCCTGGAAATATGCAGGGAAGAGGTTCTGGGAATATTGGAAAGGATGAAAATAGATAAGTCTCCTGGGCCTGATGGCATTTACCCTAGGATCCTATGGGAAGCTAGGGAGGAGATAGCAGAGCCATTGGCCTGGATTTTTATGTCGTCATTGTCAACGGGAATAGTACCAGAGGACTGGAGGATAGCGAATGTGGTCCCATTGTTCAAGAAAGGGAGTAGGGATAGCCCTAGTAACTATAGGCCAGTGAGTCTGACTTCAGTGGTGGGCAAAGTCTTAGAGAGAATGGTAAGGGATAAGATTTATGAACATCTGGATAGGAATAACGTGATCAAGGATAGCCAGCATGGTTTTGTGAAGGGCAGGTCGTGCCTCACAAACCTTATTGAGTTCTTTGAGAAGGTGACTAAGGAAGTGGACGAGGGTAAAGCAGTAGATGTTGTGTATATGGATTTTAGTAAGGCGTTCGATAAGGTTCCCCATGGTAGGCTAATGCTAAAACTACGGAGGTATGGCATTGAGGATACATTAGAGGTTTGGATTAGGAATTGGCTGGCTGGAAGGAGACACAGGGTAGTAGTTGATGGACTATGTTCATCTTGGAGTGCAGTTACTAGCGGTGCACCACAAGGATCTGTTTTGGGACCATTGCTTTTTGTTATCTTTATAAATGATCTAGAGGAAGGACTTGAAAGCTGGGTAAGCAAGTTTGCGGATGACACAAAAGTCGGTGGAGTTGTGGATAAGGAGGAAGGAAGTGGTAGGTTACAGCGGGATATAGATAAGTTGCAGAGCTGGGCAGAAATGTGGCAAATGGAATTCAATGTAGCTAAGTGTGAAGTCATTCACTTTGGTAGGAGTAACAAGAAGATGGATTAATGGGCTAATGGTAGGCTACTTGGTAGTGTGGATGAGCAGAGGGATCTTGGTGTCTATGTACACAGATCTCTGAAAGTTGCCACCCAGGTAAATAGTGCTGTGAGGAAAGCATATGGTGTACTGGGCTTTATTGGTAGAGGAATTGAGTTCCGGAGTCCTGAGGTCATGTTGCAGTTGTATAAGACTCTGGTGCGGCCTCATCTGGAGTATTGTGTGCAGTTTTGGTCGCCATACTATAGGAAGGATGTGGAGGCATTGGAACGAGTGCAGAGGAGGTTTACCAGGATGTTGCCTGGAATGGTAGGAAAATCTTATGAGGAAAGTCTGAGGCACTTGGGGCTGTTCTCATTGGAGAAGAGAAGGTTTAGGGGAGATTTGATAGAGGTGTATAAGATGATTAGGGGTTTAGATAGGGTCGACACTGAGAACCTTTTACGGCTAATGGAGTCAGGTGTTACTAGGGGACACAGCTTTAAATTAAGGGGTGGTAGGTATAGGACAGATGTTAGGGGTAGATTCTTTACACAGCGGGTTGTGAGTTCATGGAATGCCCTGCCAGTAGCAGCGGTGAACTCTCCTTCTTTATGGTCATTTAAGCGGGCATTGGATAGGCATTTGGAAGTTATTGGGCTAGTGTAGGTTAGGTAGGATTCGGTCGGCGCAACATCGAGGGCCGAAGGGCCTGTACTGCGCTGTATCTTTCTATGTTCTATGTTCATTTTCATTAGCTTTTGGACATCAAGTTAGAAGGCGATTAAAATTGATTGAGGAGAAAGTAATTAGTCAGAATTCAGAGACTTCCCATTTGGAATACGTCAATTTTTAGAGGACGACTAAATAGAGCTGGAGAGCTGGCTGGACTATATTTAAAAGTATTACAGCACAAAGTTTGTGCGAAGATTTGTAGCTCGGGTGCTTGTTGTAGTGGTTCTGTTCGCCGAGCTGGAAGTTTTTGTTGCAAACGTTTCATCCCCTGGCTAGGAGACATCATCAGTGCTCTGGAGCCTCCTGCGAAGCGCTTCTTTGATGTTTCTTCCGGCATTTATAGTGGTCTGTCCTTGCCGCTTCCGGGTGTCAGTTTCAGCTGTCCGCTGTAGTGATTGGTATATTGGGTCCAGGTCGATGTTTCTGTTGATGGAGTTTGTGGATGAATGCCATGCCTCTAGGAATTCCCTGGCTGTTCTCTGTCTGGCTTGCCCTATGATAGTAGTGTTTTCCCAGTCGAATTCATGTTGCTTGTTGTCTGAGTGTGTGGATACTAGTGATAGATGGTCGTGTCATTTCGTGGCTAATTGGTGTTCATGTATGCGGATTGTTAGCAAGTTCAGAGGATATTGAAGTGGGCATTCCTCAAATCAAATTGAACAATAAGGAAGTTGTCAAAAATTGGGATAAAATATTGAGTTAACTTCCACAGGAAGATCGAAATTACCTAAAAGAGATATCACTATCACCATAGGAGATATGGAGAAACAAACAGGAAGTACTAACACAATTTTTCACTTGTAGATATAGGAGATGCTTTTTCCGATTAAGCAGCAACCTTATTGGCATAATCCTCTAAAGTTGGCACAGGTTCAGAAGGATATAGAACTCCAAGATGTCACAATCGAAGTGAGTTTCAGTGTCTGCACCCCACTTATAGTCATGGTTCCAAAGCTAGATATTACCCAATGGTCATGCATTGGCTATCACAATGTTAACGCTGTTACAAAGACTGATGCATATCGAATTCCATGGTTGGTGTACTGCATCGAAAAAAATTGACAAACAACATATATTTCTAAGTTGGACTTGCTCAGAGGATACCACTGTCAGAAAGATCCAATGCAATTCCGACATTCGCAGCGCCAAAGGAACCACACCAGTTCAAAGTCATGCCGTCTGGTATGTAAAACTCTCCTGACACATTTGAGAAACTGACTAATAAGGTGATTGACGGATTATCCAACTGTGTGGTGTGAGAAACAAACTAGTTAAAATTTAGACGAGACCACCAAAGCTGGAAACAAGACAGTTTATTACGAACTTGCAGGTAAGGGTTTCAATTGCATAAGAAAATAAAAGCAAATTAGAACTTAGCTCAAACGGTATAACTGTACACTAACCTGAGTGAGGTCATCTCTCCAGAATCCTAAATATGCAATCTCTCTTACTATTCTGCCTCTACCCAACTATGCACCACGCCCATTGCCCCGTTCCTTCCAAGTTGGCAATTTCCTCCTTGCACGTGCTGTCATAAGGCTAAACTCTCATCTCGATGTTCCCCTTTGTAACTTCTTTCATTATCCATAGGTACATTCCGTTCTAGTACATACACCTTAACAATGTATCTTTTTCATTCTTCGCTTATATGTTTCAGAAATCTTAAATATTACGGTAAAAGCATTTATATTCTTTAATAAAACTACATTAAAGTTAGTGCATAATTATCTATAATTATGAACTGAAAAGTAGAGATACTCTTCCCGAAATACCAGCAGGGTTAATAGTCCTCTTGCTGTACCCCTTTTCTGTAAGTTTTTGCTCTATCTGCAAAAACAACAGTGTTCCCCATTTCTTTTCTTAACCATTTGTTTTGATTTGTTTTTTTTGCAATCTTATTTTCTGCTCTTTTTAACCCTCTGGTGCAGAGGTTCACAATTGAGTTACTCTCTCTTTCTTGAGCTTGTGCTATTATTGTCATGACCATTATTGGTTGTTGCTCGTCCTGCCTTTCGAATTCTCACCCTCCCACACCAGATTCCAAAGAACAGTGAAAAAAAATAAAAATAACAAAGATAAATAAAATAATTGAAATAAAATTATCTGAAGTTGTTTGAATTTAACAACTTCAGAAAATTTTACTTCATTATTTTATTCATTTTTTTTATCATTTCACCTGCAATGTCATAGAGCCATTAGATATGGACAGCACTGAAACCACAGCCTTCGGGCGAACTCTACCATTCCGAATAGAAATTTGCAACAGATCATGCCGCAATTGCATGCGCTTGACCTATGTCTCTCTAAACCCTTCCTATTCAAATACATTTCCAAATTCCTTTAAGGCAATGGAATTGTACCAGCCACCACCACCTCGTCTGGCAACTTATTGCAGACAAGCACATTCCTCTGCGTGAAGCTGTTGCTCCTCACTGCCTGTTGAATTCTCACACTCCCACACAAGATTTATACGCTCTCGTTCTTCACTGTCCCACCTGAGCGAAAGGAACTTATCCAATTACCCGATTCATGCCCTTCCATGACAAGCTGCAGCTGAGCTGGTGGCATTGCGATTGAAATTGCATGCGTCCGAACATTGTGCTTAATTTTGGATATCAGAGCAAATGGTTAGCTCGAGTGTGTGCGTTCGGAAAAGTCAATGTTTTTTTTTGTCAAAAAGCTTTGCAACGGAAGGAAATACTTCAGACGATCGTGCGATCGATTGCAAATCAGAAAACGAATAGCCGCCGTGGTTGTGAGCGCAGGCAATATAAGCCTTTGTTTTGAGAGCATGACTGCGTAGGTCAGTTAGCTCAGCTGGTTAGAACGTGGTGCTAATAACGCCAAGGTCGTGGGTTCAATCCCCACGCTGACCATGTGCAGTGCTCGTCTCGTCCGCTGTGCTGTGTCAAGGTTTGTCGTGGCTTTTGCTTTCACCGTCTGCAAGAACTTGTCACATGATCGATTCAGATGTGTATTCATTCGAAAGCCGACCATCGCTGTCATGGAACATTAACTCGTTGGTCCTATGCCGGATCTCAGCTGCGTTGCTGTATTTCCAAACAAAGTGAATCACAAAATAACCAAGCAGAAAGCCTCACCAGCGCAATAAAACATTTGACAGGGATAGACGCACAACGCGATCACCGTACCCATGATGACTGGTGGATGTTGTCTGCAGCAAATCAATCAGTCTCAATTGTTTTCACAAAGAATTGCAAAACATGAAATATATAAAGTATTAAGTCGACCTGGCACAGTCTCTGAGGAGAACTAGAGTTCAGGCTTCAATTCACTTCAAAGATTCGTTCAACTCATTTTCCTGGATCTCTGTTACTACATTTCCCGCGACTTCCAGAGGGAATTCATTCGCTTGCTCACCTCTCATGCATCGACACTGGAGCCATCATATCCCCAGCAATATCACAAAGTCATTAATAAAAGCAAATTACTGCAGATGCTGGAATTCGAAACCAAAAGAGACAATGCTGGAAAATCTCAGCAGGTCTGGCACCATCTGCAAGGAGAGAAAAGAGTTGACGTTTCGAGTCTAACTGACCCTTTGTTAAAGATTTTGAATATAGGGGAGATTTACAGAGCTATTAACACCAGGCTGAGAGAAGGTGAGTCCAGGCTCCAGATGCAAAGGTGATAATGATAGTGCACGGAGAGATTAAAGGGAGATTAGGAGCCGCGAATGACCAAGGCTGAAGACAGTTTTACGTGACAAAATATGTGGGGGATGTGTGAAACAGAGACAAAATGGAAAACAGGGCAGAAGCGTAGCAAAGCGGGAAGAGGAGAGGAAAAATGTATTGACAGAGTGGGAAGCGACAGAAAGAGAGACAATCAAGAAATAAGAGGTACACAACAGTGAGAAAAACGCAAATAAAAAAGGTAAGTAAAATAATTGAAATAAAATTATCTGAAGTTGTTTGAATTTAACAACTTCAGACAATTTTACTTCATTATTTTATTCATCGCTTTTATCATTTCACCTGCAATATCATAGAGCCATTAGATATGGACAGCACTGAAAACACAATCTTCGGTCTGGCTCGTCCATTCCGAACAGATATCCTCAACGGATCCAGCCACGATTGCATGCACTTGACCCATGTCTCTCTAAACCCTTCCTATTCAAATACACATCCAAATTCCTTAAAAGTATTGGAATTGTACCAGCCATCACCAGCTCGTCCGGCAACTTATTGCAGACACTCACCACCCTTTGCGTGACGCCGTTGCTCCTCACTGCCTGTCGAATTCTCACCCTCCCACACCAGATTTATACCCTGTCGTGCTGCACTGCCCCACCTGAGCGAAACGAACTAACTTATCTATTTCCCCGAAAAATGCCCCTCATGATTGAAAAACCTTCATAAGGTCAGCTCCCAGCCTCTGACGCGCCAGGCAAAATAGTGAGAGAGTGTTCAGCCTGTAAGCGTTTGCACCTTTTCCATTTTCAAATGTAGGATGTAGCATGCTGTCTGAAGCAGTCATCTTAGCAGCTGATCTGTCGCTGACAAACGCTGCAGGAAGGCGTGATAACCTGCTAAATATGCTGTCAAACGAAGATTGCAAAAGCAACATGAGTCATTGAGCAAAACGTGCAATTGAGTTCTGCGCTGTTGCTGACTCTAAAGCAACTGCGTCCTTCGGGAGCAGAAAGAATCCCAAAGTTGGGTTACAATTCCAATGCATTTGGCATAATGTTCGCAGCAGTTTATCAGCAGCACATAACCCTGACTCCAAAGGTCTGTGAGTTTCCAGAAGCACAGTGAGCGATCGTTGAAGGTTCGTTACAATAGCCGCCGTGGTTATGAGCGTCGGCAATATAGGCATATGCTTTGAAGCAGAGCGTTCGTTGGTCGGTTAGCTCTGCTGGTTAGAGCGTGGTGCTAATAACGCCATGGTCGCGGGTTCATTCCGCTCTCTGACCATGTGCAGCGCTCGTCTCGTCCGCTGTGCTGTGTCAAGGTTTGTCGTGGCATTTGCTTTCACGGTCTGCAAGGTCTTGTCACATGGTCGATTGAGCTGTGCAGTCATTCAAAAGCCGGCCATCGCTGTCATGGAGACATCAACTCATCGGTCCCATGCCGGATCTCAGCTGCGTTGCTGTATTTCCAACAAATTGACCCGCAAAATCGCCAAGCTGAAAGCCTCACCAGCGCAATAAAACATTTGACAAGGATAGACGCACAACTCGATCGCCGTACCCATGATGACTGGTGGATGTTGTCTGCAGCAAATCAATCAGTCTCAACTGATTTCACAAAGAAATGCAAAGGGACAATCGGTACATGAAGCCAGAGGAAGTAGGTGAGGTCTTCAATGAATACTTCCCATCTGTATTCACACAGGAGCAAGGCATCGTAGCTGGTGATTTCAGTTGGGATGGTAATTTTGTCAAACATATTACGATCAATAAGGCAGAGGTATTTTATGTTTTCACAGGCTTAAATGTGGAGAAATCCCCAGTGCCCAATTGAATGTATCCCACGCTGCTATGGGAGGTAAGGGAGGAGATTGCTCGGGCCCTGGTGGATATATTTAATACTTTGCTGGCCACTGATAAAGTGTGGAATGACTGGAGGATAGCTAATGTGGTTCCTTTGTTCAAGAAGGGCAGCAGGGATAGGCCAGCTAATTACAGAGCAGACAGTCTGACAGCAGGGGGAGACAAATTGTTGGGAACAATTCTGAGGAACAGAATGAATCAAAAGTTTGATATGACTGTACTACAGGCCAACAACAGTCAGCGAGAGTTTGAGCAGCAAATATGTTGGGAGATCTCAGATATCTGTAAGAATGATAGGGTTGGAATGGTCAGGGATTTTAACTTTCCAAACCTAGTCTGGGACTGCCAGAGTGCTCAGAGCTTGAATGGGTGGGATTTGTTAGGCATGTACAAGAAAAATGTCTCAGTCAGAATGTAAATGGTTGGACTGCAGGAAGGGGTAAAACCAGACCTCCCCTTGGGGAACAAGGTAGGGAAAGGGACTGAGGCACTAGTGGGACAACACTTTGGCAAAGTGAGCACAATTGTATTAGTTTGAATATAGTCATGGAAATGCACAAGCCTAGTCCACAAGTTTAAGATCAAAATCTTTCTTGCCGCAATCCAGAAGGTATTAGTGAAGAGCTTTTGGCAATTGCTTGTGGAGGTTATTTGCAGGTAAAGGGACGTCTGGCAGGTGGGAAGCTTTCAAAAGAGCGATAAAATGATATTTGAGGGATATCATATTTCTGTTAGTGTGAAGGACAATGCTGACACAAGTGGGATACACTGATGACTGGGGGTATTGAGACTCTGGTCAACAAAAAGGGGGCACGTGTCACATAGCCAGCTGGATTCAGGGAATCTATTGAAGAACATTGCAGGTGGAGTATTCACTTACGAGGGAAATCAGGAGGGCCGAAAGGGGACTACAGAAAGCATTGGCAGATCAGGCTGAGGAAAATCCAAAGTGATTCTCCAAGTATATTCTTCAGGAGATTAACTAGGGGAAGAATGTGGCTCCTTGACGACGAATGGGGCCATCCAAGTGTGGAAACACAGAAGATGGGTGAGATCCTGAACACAAATTTCATGTTTGAACTTAACTTGGTGAAATACTGGGCAAGTCAGGGAATAAGGAACAATAATGTCTTCAAAAGACTCCACTTAACATAACAGGCGGTAGTGAAGGTTCTATAATGCGTATAAGATGGACAAATCCTTGGGAACTAATCATGTATATCCCAGGATATTGTGGGAAGCTCAGGAAGAAATTGTGGGGTCCCATAAAGAGATATTTCTATTACTGATAGCCATGGGAGAATGGAATAGGGAAGGTTAGTTGGGCTTCAGATTGGGTCCACAGGTTAGCACACATTGAGGGCCGAAGTGCCTGTACTGTACTGTCATGTTCTTATGTTCTGTGTCTGGAGGATATAAGTAGGAGATGGGAGAGAAAAAAAAACTTCAAAGAATTTGGAGGAGAAGATTTTCCACACAGTACAGTGCAGGTAGAAAATGGGATTCGAGGGGAAGTGATAGAGAAAAGTATAATAACAACATGGAAAAGACATTTGAGCAGGTACATGGAGAGGAGAAGGTTTGAAGGGATATGGCTCAAGTGCAGGGAAACGCGACTCGTTCAGAGACTCTGTTCAGCATGGACTAGTTCGATCGAAGGAACCTGTTCCGTGCTGGATGACCCTGTCTCCTGTTATTGTAGGAGACTACTGAGATAAGGCACGTTATAGACACTGAAGCAAGTTACAGCGATGGGCTGGTAGTCAGGAATGCAGTACAATCCAAATATGTGGAGGGAGTATAGGGAAGGGAGGATTCCAATATGTTGAGGGAGTATAGGGAAGGGAGGATGTTACCGGGACAGGAACTGTTATAGGAGTTACAAATTATTGAAGACACTAAGTCACCATGACATTCCATGGATAGATTGTTGCAGAGTAGTGAGTCTTAGCACAACAGAACTTACTATAGGGGTGTTGATTGAGCCTGGGGTGCGTCTGTACTGTGCACCCCCTCCAGCACTGTATCTATGTCATGTTTTGTTATCTGAGGTTGGGAGCTCTGTCTTTGCTGTCTGCTCTGTTCACTGTAGTGATCTTACCTCACTGCAGGATTTATTGAACACTCCAAATCTCCCTTTTTTTTAAAAATTGCAATTAACAATCTATGAATAAGTCTGAAATCATTGCTGATGTCCAAAACAATGTTTGTTCATCAAAAATACACTAGGGGGCAACTGCCATTCTCACATGGTTTGTACGACATCCCCACAGCAAAGTGTTTGCCTCTGAAATGGCCGAGCAAGTTACTCAGCTCATGGGCAGCGAGGGCTGGGCAGGAAAGGCTGGTCACCAACATCCCATACCTGAGTTTAAAAATAAACCATTCGGATTGTCCCACTGGAAGTATGCTGGGACCAGTGTCCTGGTCAATCACGTCGGTAGGTTTAGGGACAGGGCTTTAAACTGACAGAGAGGGTGCAGGGACAGGGTTCAGGTGAAAGGAGCTTTCCAAATCCAAATAGAAAAGGTGAAGCTTTGGAACCACATGGGGATGTGGCTGAAGACAAGCAGAAAGGAACAGAATGGGACCAAGTTTAACTAAAACTGTGCATCAGCGAATCACTTTGTGACAGGAAATTGTAGGAAACAGTTAAATTATGTTTTTTTTGGAATGGACAAAGTCTCTGCCATAAGGTAGATGAATTTGTGACAGAGATAAAAGAGAGTTAGACACCAGGGTGACGTAGTTACAGGGTGAAAAAAGGTGGACATAAATATTCAAATGGTTCACAACTTTGTGCAAACTCAGGCAAAGTGGACAACACTAACAATAATTGATAACAAAGGCATTACAGAGAAAGTATTTGGCCGCAGATCATGAAGTAGAGTCAGTCTGAATGTAAATTCTGGCTACTACTTGCCAAGGACACAAGCAGCAGAACAGTTTTAGGCCACTGAACAGCATTTCATTGCTCATCACTGCATCACACAGGAACTCATTGGAATTTTTAATAAAGGCATTACGAAAAATTCAGTGAAAATTCAAAATTCGCATAATCTTGACAATCACACTGATAACAGTGACATTGGAAGGGAAGTTCGGAGAATTATTTTCAGTGTTTCTTTAAATAACACATTGTGCAACTGGCTCGGGATGTAACTATATCAGATCAACCGTTGCGTGATGAAACTTAGTGAATGAGTAATGTCACCTGGAGAGATCGTCTGGGAAATTGTGATAAAGTGCAGTTTAAAGAAATATAAAGTTTTAAAGTGAATCACAGAAAGGACAAGCTACAACTAAAAACAAAAATTGCCAATTGCATGAGTTTGAGAGAAGAACTGACAAAGGTAAACAGCCTAACAGACTGAAACATGTGTGTGCTTAAATGAACAGTGGTAAACATTTGAAGGAACAGTGTAAATCACTGAACAAAAGGATATTCCATTGAAACAGACAAAACCTTAACAAGAAACTCACACCTGTCCCTCACTCAGGACAAAATGGATCACCTTAGATTATGAGGCTGAGGAAGATCAACAAAAAGTACTTAAAATCCTGAAGTGCGAGTGTGCTTTAGGAGTAAGTGTTAAAGGGGTTGCAAAGGGTCTGTTAGCAGGAGGAGGGCAATTGGAAGAGGAATCCCTGTGAGGGTATAATATCACAATAGGAACAGGGAGAGGTGAAGGTGCTGGCGGTAGTGAGAGTGTTACAGAGAGTGGTCAGGGCCTGAAGTTTGTTTCAAACTAAGTACGGGTCGTTGCAGCTGGAGGGGTTTGCAGAGGTAGGGAGGGACATATGTATTTTTATTTAATCATTTCTGGGATGTGGGTGTCACTGCCTGGACTTACATTCTTTGACCCCACTCTTAATTACCCAGAGAGCAGCTCAGAGTCAGCCCTCTTGTTGTGGGTCTGGAGTCACATGTTGGCCAGACCAGGTAAGAATATTTGTTGTCCTTCCCTAAAGCAGGGAAGTGAACCTGATGAGTTCTTCCTACTGATCAGAAATGCATTTATGGTGGCCTCACCAATGTCTTGTACAGATACAACATGACATCCCAACTCCTACTCTCCATGCTCTGCCCAATGAAGGTAACCATCCCAAACGCCTGCTTCACCAGCCTACCTGCCTGTGATGCAACTTCCAAAGAATTGTGTACCTGCATCCCTGGGTCACTGACTGATAACACTACCCAGGGCCCGAACATTAAGTGTACAAGTCCCACCCTGGTTTGTTTCACCACAATGGAACACTTCACATTTATCTAATTCAACTCCGTCTGCTATTCTTCAGCCCACTCTCCCAGCAGTACTGTTCATCCTGTTGTATCATAGATAACCTTCATCACTGTCCAGTTTACCACCAATTTTAGTATCACCCAAAAACCTTACTTACCAGGAAACCATTTACCCAAATGACAAGCAATAGGAGACCCACTACACCGCTGGTCACATGCCTCCAGTCAGAAAACAACATGTCTCCCATCACCCTCTGTCTCCTACCATCAAGACCAATATTGTATCCAGTTGACTAGCTTTTCCTGAATGCCATATCCTTTTACACTGATCTGAGCTTATTATCCATTTACCATACGGAACGTAGAACACAGAACAGTACAGTACAAGACCCTTTGGCCATGATGCCATGCCAACATTTTATCCGACTATAAGACCAAACTAACTTCCATAAGCTTAATTTTACTATCATCCATGTGCTTATCCAAGAGTCTATTAAATGTCCCGAAAGTATCTAACTTTACTACCACCATAGTCAGTGCATTCCAACCACCTACCATTCTCTATTCTTTTATCCATCCTCCATTCACCTGAAAATTACACCCCCTTGTAATAGCCATTTATGCCATAGGAGAAAAAGTCTCTGACTATTAACTCTCTCTGTGCCTCTCATCATCTTGTTCGCCTCTACCACCTTGGCCCACCCCTTTCTTCACGCCAATGAGAAAAGCCTTAGCTCCCTCAGCCTTTCTTCATAAGAAATGCCCTCCATTCCAGGCAGCATCCTGGTAAATCTCCTGTGTACGCTCTCTAAAACTTGCACATCCTTCCTGTAAAGAGGGGACCAGAACTGAACACAATATTCCAAGTGTGGTCTCACCAGGATGCTATAAAGATGCAGTAAACCCTCATTGTTCTTCAAATAAATCCCCTTGCTAAGGAAAGCAAACACAACATATGCATTTTTAACAACCCTATCAACGTGCATGGCAACTTTGAGGAATCTATGAACATGGACCCCTTAATCTCTCTGATCCTCCATAAGGCCACGCATTCTTCCTTTCACCCTGCATTCTGTACTCAAATTCCACCTTCCAGAATGAAACTCCACCAGATTGGCAAACTTACTAACCCACTCTCCAACATCCACATCAAAGTCATTTATACAAATCACAGAGAGCAGAGCAGAGTCCCAAAGCCGACTGTTACAGAACACCACTGGTCACTGAGCTCCAGGCTCAATACTGTCTATCTGCTGCCATACTCTGTCTTCTCTGGGCCATCCAATCATGTATCCAGACAGACTGATTTCCCTGTATCCCATGCCTCCTTATTTTCTGTATGAGCTTCAACATATTCTATCATATCTTCAAAGAATTCAATAAGGTTTGTGAGGCATGACCTGCCCCTCACAAACCCATGCTGACTGTCTAAAATTTAACTATGGTATTCCAAGTAGTCATAAACCCTGTCTGTCAGAGCCCTCTCCAATAATCTGCACACCACAGACATTAGACCAAATCTGTAATTCCCAGGATTCTACCTCCGTAACATAGCCCGGACTCTACAATTCGTCTCTCCTCTGCTAGCTTCCCCAAAAGGGCACTGGCGGGTGGTGGGGGTTACAGAGATAGGGAAGGATATCAGGTCAGGAGGATTTGCAGACATTCGAAGTGTTGCAGTGCCAAAAGGAGGATTCAGTAATTGGGAGGTTACATGATTATGAACGCATTTGAGGAGGGAGGGAGGGAGGATTGTAGCGAAATGAAAGGTTTCATCGTTTAGGTGCTTTGTTAGGACTGCAAGAGGTTACTGAGTTGGGGAAAGTTTAAGCACTGGTGGATTTTACAGAAACATGATTTTGATTGCAATGTCAGGAAGAGGATTCAGGAAGCTGGAGAGTATGGGGTCTGAATGAAGTTACACAAATGGGAAGAGTTGGCAGAGATGGAGGTGTTAACAGAGACAGCAATAGTCTGATCTGGAGGAGAGGATGCATATTGGGAGGGATTTGGGGACTGCAGGTAGTTTGACAGGGAGAGGGAACCATAGAGCCTCCAGAGGTTACAGAAATGCAAAGAGCTGTAGGGCCTGCAGGAGTTCATGGAGATGGGCAGGTTGGGGGGGATGGAGCAGTTTACAGGGATAAGGATAGTGATAGGACAGTGCTGGTTTATACTGACAGGGACTATTTAGGGAATGGAGCAGATTACAGAGATAATGTCGGTTGTATAGACTGGAAGAAAAAAAACATACATATAGAGGGTAGTTGGGACTGAACAGGTTTAGAGATATCAAAATTCTTAGGTTCTGGTGTTATTTAGACATGGAGGATGTGGAATCGGACAGGTTTTCCTGGAGATGAGAATAGCAATTTTGATTGGAGACAGTTACACAGATAAAGGAGCTAAGTAATCTCCTCCAGTTTGACCTAAGTGGGCAAGTGTTGTAGGGGAGGTTGTCGTTAACACAGATAGGGGTGTAAGAGCTGGAGAAGTTTATGCAGATGAGTAGATGGGTGGACATATTGGAAGAGCTTACATTGACAGGGTGGGTGACAATGATGAGAGCATGTTACACAGATCGCAGGTCCTTGAGGAACTGGATTGGAACAGTCACAGGGACTGGAGTGGGTTCGACAGATCGGAGTGTGGCAGAGACCTGAGAAGATTATTGGGTCTCCACAGATTGATTGTGTCTTTAGGGCTGGAAGAGGTTTGGTAGAAACGGAAACCGTAAACCCAATAAATACCATCTTCATTTGCCAGACTAGAGCCTCAATATCCCTCATCAGCCAGGGATCCCTAAACCTGCCATTTTCCCTTCACCCTAACAGGAACATTCTGACCCTGGATTTTTAGTATCACACTTTTAGAAGCCTCCCAGTTTCCAGCCATTTCTTTTCCTTCAAACAGACTCACCCACCCAACCTCTGCTAGGTCCTGCTTCATGGCCCCAAAACTGATTTTGTTCCAGCATAGCTCCTTAACCTGTGGACCTCTCCTATCATTTTTATATTTATGTTGAAACTAAGACAGTTGCCGTCACTGGACCCAAAGTGCCCTCCGACTGACACTTCAGTCACTTCCTCATTTCATTTTCTCAGGGGAGATTCAATGTTGTGCCCACATCAGTAGAGTAGGACCATCTACTTATTTGTCAAGGAAACTTTCTTAGACCCATTTGACAAACTGTTACCGATATGGGTCTTTTATTCTCTGAATGCATAAGCCAATCCAGGGGAAATTAAAATCTCCAATCAATACTACTCTCTTATTGCTACAATCTCTCTACATCTGCTCTTCTCATAAACGCTGGCTATTTGCGAGTCTGTAATGCAGTTCCAACAAAGTGACCGCACCCTTCTTCTTTCTAACTCCTAACCATATGGCCTCATTTGATGATTCTTTAGGAGTATCCTCCCTGAACACTGTTGTTATGTTCTCCCTTATCAAAAGGGCAACTCCCCCTCCTCATTTACTTGTCTTTCTGTCACACTTGTACCTACTGTATCCTGGAACACTGAGCTGCCAGTCCTGCCCTTCTTTCAGCCATGTTTCTGTTATGGCTATAATATTCCAGTCGTCAGAGCCAATCCATGCTTCTGAGCTCGTCTGCCTTACCAGTCAGGCCTCATGTGTCAAAATAAATGTCCTTTAAACCTTTTCCCTCCCTTGACTGTGCCCCTGGATATCCTGAAAGGGAAACTTGCTCTCGGTGGCTGGTGTATTTTCCTCTGACTGGCCGATGGTTTCTCTCTTTTTCAGAATCCCAATCGCCTGGCAAACCAGATTAAGTCCTCCCAGGTAACACTTGCAAATCTCCCTCCCAGGTTGCTAGTACCCCTCTGTTTCAAGTCTAATCCTCTCCCCTTTTCCAGGTCACCTCTACTGCAGAAGAGATCCCAATGATCCAAGACTAAAAACCTTTCCCCTCCACAAACCCCTCAGTCGCTCATTCATCGGCTTATCTTTCTATTTCCGTATCACTGGCGAGTGGCACTAGGAGTAATCTGGAGCTCACTGCCCGTGTAGTCTGCTTTTTAACTTCTTACCTAACTCCCAATACTCACTTGACCAGAACCGACCTAACTGTATCTATGTCGTGTGTACTGATGTGCAAAATTACTACAGGTTGTTTGCCTTCCTACTGGAGAAAATGGCAAAATCTGACCTCCCCTTCCGAAACAAGGTAGGAAAAGGGACTGAGGTGTTAGTTGGGGAGCACTTTGACAAAGAGAGCACAACTATATTAATTTGAAAACAGTTATGGAAAAGGACAGGCCTGATCTACAAGTGAAACATCAATATTTGCCTGCTCCAATCCAGAAGGTATTGGTCAAAAGCTTTTAACAGTTGATTGTGGAGACTATTTGCAGGTAAATGGACCTCAGGCAGGTGGAAAGCTTTCAAAAGAAAGATAAAATGAGAATACAGGGTGAGGATATTTCTGTTAGTGTGAAGGACAATGCTGTTTACAAGTAGAAAATTCTGGATGACTGGGGATATTGAGGTTCTGGTCAAGAAAAAGGTGGTTCATGTCATATGTGGCCAGCTGGATTCCTCAAAGAACATTGTGGGTACAGTAATACACTGAAGAGGGAGAGCAGGAGGGCAAACAGGAGACCTGAGAAAACTTTGGCTGGTAATGCTGAGGAAAATGCAAAGGGATTCTTCATGAATACTAACGACAGAAGATTAACTAGGCACAGAATGTGTCCCCTTGAAGATCAATGGGATAATCCATGTGACAAACCACAGGAGATGGGTGAGACCCTTAACGAAATTTTCACATCAGTACTTAAAGACTGGGGAATTGAGGGAATAAAGTCTTCAAAAGACTCCGCATATCAGAACAAGAGTTACTGGAGATTTTAAAATGCGTAAAAAATAGACAAATCATTGGAGCTAATCATGTATATCTGAGGACATTAGGGGTAACTCAGGAAGAAGTGCCCCTTAAAGTGGTATTCATATCAGTGACAACCACGGGGGATGAGCTGGAAGCCTGTTCAAGTAGTGTCTCACAAACTTGACTAGTTTGTTGAACAGGTGACTAAGAAGATAGATGATGACAGAACAGGAGACTTTGTCTATACTGACAACAGCAAGGCCTTGGACAGGGTTTAGTGTGGAACACTGGCTAGTCAGGTTAGATCACATGGGAGCAGGGAGAGGTATCCAACTGGAAACAAAATTGGCTAGACATGAGGAGACAGAGGGTGGTGGGAGAGGGTTGTGCAGACTACGGGCCTATCACTAGCGGTGTGCAATAAGGAATAGTATTAGATCCAATGTTATGCTCATTTACAGAAATTATTTCGGTAAGAGCATAGGAGTCATTGTTCGAAAGTTTGTTGATGGAAGTATGGATAGAACACGGGTTATAGTGCGCAGGGAATACAGTTATCGTGGGGGATCTCGAACAACAGTCAGTGCGCCAAGGAATGAAAGATGGAGTTGAATTCAGGTGCTGGATTTTGTTAAAACAAACTAGGGAGGACTAATACGCTTAATGGTCGGACCCTGGGCAGTGTTGGCGAACAGAGAGAGCGAGACCAAGGAGTATCGTTTCATTGGATGTGGCATCACACGTGGACTGGGTGAGGAAAGGGCATTTAGCAGACTTACTCTCATAGGTCATAGCAAAGACTACATGAGTTGATACATCATGATACGGCTGTACAAGACATTGTTGGGTCCCCAGTTGGAGTACTGCATAGAATTCTGGTCCTCCTGCTTTAGGAAGCATTTCCTGAAACTGTAAATGGAGCAAAGATTGACGAAAATGTTATTGATACTGGAGGGTTTGACAGAAACTGAGAGGCTGCATAAGTTGGAAAGCAACATAGGGAGATGAGATAGAATTGGCATTTTAGGTTAAGGAGAATGCAAGGAAACTCTATAGCACACAAGTACAAAAAAACAACTAGAGAGACACTAGGGCCCCGCAAAGATAAATAAGGCCATCCATGAGTGGAATCACAGAAGATGTGTGAGACCCTAAATGATCATTTTATGTCAGAAATTACTGCGGACAAGTCAGTTAAAGACACAGTGATGGCTTGAAAAAAGTTCTTTACAGAAGAGGTGGTGCTGGAGGTCTTAGGACACAAAGGTAGAGAAAGTACTAAGTCCTGAACATGTGTATCCCACTACATTGTGGCAAAGTAGTGGCAGGGACCCGAGCAGAAATATTTGTATCATTGTCCACGAGGAATACAGGTAAAGTGATTAGCCACGTCTTTACCCCAGGGTAGTGGAGTCCATAACTAGATTGGATCGAAGTGCTGAGGTAGGAGATGTTAGCAATTCTGCAAAGTCTAAAAATAGATAAGTCCCCAAGGCTGGATGTGATTTATCTTCGGATTCTCTGCGAATCCAGGGAGGAGATTGCCATGCCTTTGGCTTTGATGTTTCTGTCGTCATTGTTTACAGGAATAGTGCCAGAAGGTTGGAGGAGAGCAAATGTTCTCCCCCTAGGATAGATTACTTAGTGCGGAAACAGGCCTTTCGCCCCAACAAGTCCACACCGACCCTCTGATGAGCAACTCACCCAGACTCATCCCCTTACATATGTCCCTTCACCTAACACTATGGGCAATTTAGCATGGCCAATTTACCTAACCTGCACATTTTGAACTGTGGGTGGAAATCGTAACATCTGGAGGAAACCCACACAGACACGGGAAGAATATGCAAATTTCACACAGACTGTTGGCTGAGGCAGGAATTGAAGCCGGGTCTCTGGTGCCGACCCAAGGAGGGGAGTGGAGACCATCCTGGTAGTTATAGACGTGTGAGCCTTAATTTGATGCTGGGTAATGTATTGGAAAGGCTTGTAAGGGATAGGATTTATATTCATCTGGAGATGAATAAGTTGATTAGGGATAGTCAACACGATTTTGTGAAGGGTAGGTCGTGCCTCACAAACTTATTGAGGTCTTTAAGAAGGAGTACAAGACAGAGATGGATGAGAGTAAAGCAGTTGATATGGTGTATACGTATTTCAGTAAAGTGTTTACTAAGGTTCCAATGGTAGGTTATTACCGATAATATGGAGGCATGAGATTTTGGGTGATTAAGCAGTTTGGATCAGAAATTGGCTCACTGAAAGAAGACAGAGGGTAGTGGTTGATGAGAAAGATTGATCCTGGAGTTCAGTTAGTATTGGATACTGCCAGGATGTGTTTTGGGTCCACTGTTGCTGTCATTTATATAAATGACCTGAATGAGGGCATTAAAGGATGGGTTAGTAAATTTACAGAAGACACGAAGGTTGGTAGAGATGTGGATAGTGACGAAAGATGTTGTAGGTTACAGAAAGGTATAGATAAGCTACACAGCTGTACTGAAAGTTCGCAAATGGAGTTTATTGTTGAAAGGTGTGAGGTGATTCACTCTGAAGGGAGTAACAGGAACACAGAGTACTGGGATAATGGTAAGATTGTCGGTAGTGTAGATGAAGAGAGAGTTCTCTATGTCCATGTACATCGATCGGTGAAAGTTGCCACCCAGGTTTAAGGAGCCATTCAGTGTGTGAGCTTGTATTGGTAGAGGGATTGAGTTTCGGAACCATTAGATAATGCTGCAGCTGTACAAAACTCTGGTGTGGCCACATTTGTTCAGGTCACTGCATTACAGGATGGATGTGTAAGTTTTGGAAATGATTCAGAGGAGATTTACTGGGAAGTTACCTGGTATGGAGGGAAGGTCTTATGGGGAAAGGCTGAGGGGCTTTAAGCTGGTTTTGTTCATGAGAATGTATTTGATGACAATTAATTGAGACATAAAAGATAAATCAGCAGGTGAGATGGGTTGGACAGTGAGAACCTTTTCTCTTGGATGGCGATGCCTAGCACGAGGGGAGATAGCTTTAAATTGAGGCAGATATTAATAAATAGATATATGATAGATGCCAGCGGTAGGTTCTTTACTCAGAATAGTCGTGGCCAACTTTAAAGGCATTTAAACGGTCTTTGGGTAGGCATAGGGACAAGAATTGGAATGGTGTTGGTTCGACTGGCTTCAGATTGGGTCGACAGGTTGGCGCAAAATCGAAGGCGGAAGGGGCTGTGTTGCGCTGCCATGTTCTGTGTTCTAGTGGGCATAAATATAAGATGGGAGAGGAAATACTTAAAAGAGATTTTAGGAGAAAATTTATTACACAGAGGATGGTGCAGTTATGGAATGAGCTTCCAGGGGAAATGGTAGAGAAAAGTACAATTACAACATGGAAAAGTTGGGCAGGTACATGGGGAGGAGAAGGTTTGAAGAATACCGGTCAAATGCAGGGAAACGCAACTCGTTCATGAGCTCTGGTCAGCATGGACTAGTTGGGTTGAAGGAACAGTTTCCATGCTGCATGGCTCTGTCTCCAGTTATTGGAGGAGGAGACTACCGAGATAAGGAATGTTGTAAACACTGAAGCAAGTTACAGCGATAGGGATTGTAGTCCGTAATGCAGTACATTTCAAATTTGCGGAGGGACTATTGGACTAGGAGGAGGTTACAGAGATAGGAACTGTTATTGGATTTACAAATTATTGAAGACATAGAGATCTGGAAAATCTGGAGAGAGACAGAGAGAGAGAGAGAGAAAGCGAGAGCAAGAGCAAGAGTGAGATACTAAGTGATATCACCAGAGACCTGAAAGATATCAGGAAAACATAATTGTGTTGGAAGAATAGGTTTTGCTTCATGATGCACTGGTATAACCGGTCAGTAATGAGCAACCTATGAACAGGTGAAGTGATGGCCTCGTGGTATTATTGCTAGAGCATGTATCCAAAAGCTCAGCTAATGATTAAGGGATGCAAGCTGAAATCCCACCATCAGAAATGCTGGAATTTGAAATCAATAATTTTAAAAATAGTAATTAACAATCCACAAATATTTATAGAACATAGAACATAGAAGGATACAGCGCAGTACAGGCCCTTCGGCCCTCGATGTTGCGCCGACCGAATCCTACCTAACCTATACTAGCCCAATAACTTCCAAATGCCTATCCAATGCCCGCTTAAATGACCATAAAGAAGGAGAGTTCACCACTGATACGGGCAGGGCATTCCATGAACTCACAACCCGCTGTGTGAAGAATCTACCCCTAACATCTGTCCTATACCTACCACCCCTTAATTTAAAGCTATGTCCCCTAGTAACACCTGACTCCATTAGCGGTAAAAGGTTCTTAGTATCTACCCTATCTAAACCCCTAATCATCTTATACACTTCTATCAGATCTCCCCTAAACCTTCTCTTCTCCAATGAGAACAGCCCCAAGTGCCTCAGCCTTTCCTCATAAGATTTTCCTACCATTCCAGGCAACATCCTGGTAAACCTCCTCTGCACTCGTTCTAAAGCTTCCACATCCTTCCTATAGTATGGCGACCAAAACTGCACACAATACTCCAGATGAGGCCGCACCAGAGTCTTATACAACTGCAACATGACCTCAGGACTCCGGAACTCAATTCCTCTGCCAATAAAGCCCAGTACACCATATGCCTTCCTCACAGCACTATTTACCTGGGTGGCAACTTTCAGAGATCTGTGTACATGGACACCAAGATCCCTCTGCTCATCCACACTACCAAGTAGCCTACCATTAGCCCAGTAATCCATCATCTTGTTATTCCTACCAAAGTGAACGACTTCGCACTTAGCTACATTGAATTCCATTTGCCACATTTCCGCCCAGCTCTGCAACTTATCTATATCCCGCTGTAACCTACCACTTCCTTCCTCACTATCCACAACTCCACCGACTTTTGTGTCATCCGCAAACTTGCTTACCCAGCTTTCAAGTCCTTCCTCTAGATCATTTATAAAGATAACAAAAAGCAATGGTCCCAAAACAGATCCTTGTGGTACACCGCTAGTAACTGCGCTCCAAGATGAACATAATCCATCAACTACTACCCTCTGTCTCCTTCCAGCCAGCCAATTCCTAATCCAAACCTCTAATGTATCCTCAATGCCATACCTCCGAAGTTTTAGCATAAGCCTACCATGGGGAACCTTATCGAACGCCTTACTAAAATCCATATACACAACATCTACTGCTTTACCCTCATCCACTTCCTTGGTCACCTTCTCAAAGAACTCAATAAGGTTTGTGAGGCACGACCTGCCCTTCACAAAACCATGCTGGCTATCCCTGATCACGTTATTCCTACCCAGATGTTCATAAATCTTATCCCTTACCATTCTCTCCAAGACTTTGCCCACCACTGAAGTCAGACTCACTGGCCTATAGTTGCTAGGGCTATCCCTACTCCCTTTCTTGAACAATGGGACCACATTCGCTATCCTCCAGTCCTCTGGTACTATTCCTGTTGACAACGACGACATAAAAATCCAGGCCAATGGCTCTGCTATCTCCTCCCTAGCTTCCCATAGGATCCTGGGGTAAATGCCATCAGGCCCAGGAGACTTATCTATATTCATCCTTTCCAATATTCCCAAAACCTCTTCCCTGCATATTTCCAGGGCATCCATTCTAATTATTTGTGATTCCATATTCACATCAGCAACAGTGTCCTGTTCCTGAGTGAATACTGATGAAAAGTACTGATTTAATGTCTCTCCAATCTCCTCCGCCTCCACACACAACTTCCCACTACTATCCTTGACTGGACCGATACCTACCCTAGTCATCCTTTTATTCTTGACATACCTATAGAAAGCCTTTGGGTTTTCCCTAATCCTACCAGCTAAAGACTTTTCATGTCCCCTTCTCGCTTCTCTTAGCTCCCTCTTTAGCTCCTTCCTGGCTACCTTATAACTCTCAATCGCCCCTACTGAACCTTCACGCCTCATCTTTACATATGCCGCCTTCTTCCCTTTCACAAGGGACTCCAATTCCTTACTAAACCACGGCTGCCTCACAAGGCCCTTTACACCATGCCTGACTGGTACATACCTATCGAGGACACGCAGTAGCTGCTCCTTGAACACTCCCCACATCTCATTAGTGTTCTTCTCTTGAAGCCTGTTTTTCCAATCCACACATCCTAAGTCATGCCTCACTGCATCATAATTTCCCTGCCCCCATCTATAGCTCTTGCCCTGCGGCACACGATTATCCCTCTCCATCACTAAAGTAAAAGTCACCGAGTTGTGGTCACTGTCCCCGAAGTGCTCACCTACCTCCAAGTCTAACACCTGGCCTGGTTCATTACCTAGAACCAAATCCAATATAGCCTCCCCTCTTGTTGGCCTGTCGACATATTGTGTCAGGAAACCCTCCTGCACACATTGTACAAACACCGACCCATCTAATGAACTTGAGCTATAGCTCTCCCAGTCAATATCTGGGAAGTTAAAGTCCCCCATAACAACCACCCTGCTACCTTCACTCTTTTCCTGAATCATCCTCGCAATATTATCCTCTACTTCTCTAGGACTATTAGGAGGCCTGTAGAAAACACCTAACAGGGTGACCTCACCTTTCCTATTTCTAACCTCAGCCCAAACTACCTCAGATGGCAAGTCCTCTTCCATCGTCCATTCCACTGCTGTGATACTGTCTTTGACAAGTAATGCCACGCCTCCCCCTTTTTTACCCCCATGTCTGATCCTACTAAAACATTTGAACCCTGGAACGTGCAACAGCCATTCTTGTCCCTGTTCTACCCACGTCTCTGTAATGGCCACAACATCGAAGTCCCAGGTACCAACCCACGCTGCAAGTTCACCTACCTTATTCCTTATACTTCTGGCATTGAAGTATACACACTTCAATCCACCTTTCTGGTTACAGGCACCCTCCTTAGAGATCGCTGCATTATTCCTAACCTCCCTACACTCAAGGTCCTGTACCCTAAAGCTACAGTCCTGGTTCCCATGCCCCCGCGGAGTTAGTTTAAACCCTCCCAAAGAGCACTAGCAAACCTCCCCCCAAGGATACTGGTGCCCCTCAAGTTCAAGTGTAGACCATCCTTTTTATAGAGGTCCCACCTTCCCCAGAAAGGACCCCAGTTATCCAGAAACCGGAATCCCTCCCTCCTGCACCATCCCTGTAGCCACGCATTTAACTGCTCTCTCTCCCTGTTCCTCGACTCTCTATCACGTGGCACGGGTAACAAACCAGAGACTACAACTCTGTTTGTTCTAAGTCTGAGCTTCCAACCTAGCTCCCTGAAAGCCTGCCTTACATCCTCACCCTTCTTCCTACCTATATCGTTGGTGCCAACGTGGACCACGATCTGGGGCTGCTCCCCCTCCCCCTTAAGGACCCGGAAAACACGATCAGCGACATCACGTACCCTTGCACCTGGGAGGCAACATACCAAACGTGAGTCCCTGTCGCCCCCACAAAACCGTCTGTCTGTACCCCTCACTATCGAGTCCCCAAGAACAATTGCTCTACCTTTCTCCACCCTACCCTTCTGAGCAACGGGGCCAGGCTCCGTGCCAGAGGCCTGAACCTCGTTGCTTACCCCTGGTAAGTCATCCCCCCCACAAGTATCCAAAACGGTATACTTGTTCTTGAGGGGAATGACCGCAGGGGGTCCCTGCACTGGCTTCCTCCTCCCACTCCCCCTCACTGTCACCCATCTATCTTGAACTTTCGGAGTAACTACTTGCCTATAGCTCCGATCTATGACCTCCTCTGCCTCCCGAATGATCCGCAGTTCATCCAACTCCAGCTCCAGTTCCCTAACACGGGTTTGGAGGAGCTGGAGATGGGTGCACTTCTTGCAAGTGTACTCAGCAGGGACGCTGATGGCTTCCCTCACCTCATACATGTTGCAAGAGGAACATTGCCCTCTCTGCACTGCCATCCCTCTAAAAGTAAGCTTTCCTTAAAAAAAACAAAAACCAACTAAATCTAAAGAAACAAACAAGGAAAATGCAGCACTTACCCGCTAGTCACAATTGGTCTTATTATTAGGTTAGAGGTGGTGGAAGGGTGGGAGGCACTACTCGTGTAGTGCCTCGGGTGACTCGCCTACGCGTTTAAATAAGGAGAGAGAAAAAAAACCTTACCCAGGTAACCTAGCGCGCCTTCCGGGTCTGCTACCGCTTTTTTAAAGGAAAACTTTAAATTTTTAACTATTAAATAAACGACCAAACTTACCCACCAGCCGTCGCGAAGTCTTCCGAGAGACTGAGGCCTACAACTCGGAGCCCGCGTTTAAATAAGGAGAGAGAAAAAAAACCTTACCCAGGTAACCTAGCGCGCCTTCCGGGTCTGCTACCGCTTTTTTAAAGGAAAACTTTAAATTTTAAATTTGTGAGACCATTGCTGATGTACAAAAAAACCAAACACTTGTCCTTTCGAGAAGGACATCTGCACATCCTCACGTGGTCTGCACGACGTACCCACAGCAAAGTGTTTGCCTCTCAATGACCCTCTGAAATGGCCGAGCAAGTTACTCAGCTCAAGGGCAGCTAGGTCTGGGCAAGAAAAGCTGGTCAGCCAGAAACACTCACATCCCATACCTGATTTAAAAAATAATCCATTGGGATGGTGCCAGTAGAACCGTGCTGGGACCAGGATCCTGGCCAATCATGTTGGTAGGTTTATGGACAGAGCTTTCAACTGACAGAGAGGATGCAGGGACAGGGTTCAGGTGAAAGGAGCTTTCCAAATCCAAAGAGAAAAGGTGTAGCATCGGAACAGCATGTGAATGTGGCTGAAGACAAGCAGTAAAGAACAGGATGGGACAGAGTTTAACTAAAATTGTACATCAGTGAATAGATTCGTGACGGAAAATTGTGGGAAAGAGTAAGTTATGTTTTATTTTGAATAGACAACGTCGCTGCAATAAGGTAGATGGAGGTAAGACTCAGATAAAAGAGATTTAGACAACAGAGAGACATGGATACAGGGTGAACAAAAATATTCAATGGTTCACAATCTTGTGCAGACTCAGGCAAAATGGGTAACGCTAATAATAATGGATAACAAAGGCGAAAGCATTTCAGCATTGATCATGAAGTATAATCAGTCTGAATGTAAATACTGGCTACTACTTGCCAAGTACACAAGCAGCAGAACAGTTTTAGACAACGAACAGTATTCCATTGCCCATCACTGCATTAAACAGGAACTCATTGGAATTGTTAAAAAAGGCTTGGGGATAATTCAGTGAAACTTCAATTTTCGTATAATCTTGTCAATCACACTGGCAACAGTGATATTGGAAGAGAGGTTGGGAAAATTTTTCAATGTTTCTTTGAATAACACATTGTGCAAATGGCTAGGGATGTAACTATGTCAGACCGACCGTTGTGTGATGGAACTTAGTGACTGAGTAATGTCACCTGGCGAGATCCTCTGGGAAATTTTGATAAAGTGCAGTTTAAAGGAATTTAAAGTTTTAAAGTGAATCACAGTAAGGACAAATTACAACTAGAAACAAAAATAGCCAGTTACATGAGGTTGAGAGGAGAACTGACCAAGGTAAACAAGCTAAACAAACTGAAATATGTGTCTGTAAATGAACAATGGAAAACATTTGAGGGACAGTGAAAAATACTTAACAAAAGGACATTCCATTGAAACATAAAACCTCAGCAAGAAATTCCCACCCGTCCCTCACTCAGGACAAAATGGATCATATTAGATTATGAGGCTAAGACGATCATCAAAAAGTACTTAAAATCCTGAAGTAAGAGAATATTTGATGAGTAAGTGTTAAATGGATTGCAAAGGGTCTGCTACCAGGAGGAGGGCAGTTTGAATGGGAATCCTGATCAGGGTTTAATGATACGACAGAAACAGGGAGAAGTGAAGGTGCTGGAGGTGGTGAGAGTGTTACAGAGGGTGGTCCGGGCCTGAACGGTCTTATAAAGCCAGTACAGATTGCTGAAGATGAAGGGGTTTGCAGGGATAGGGAGGGACACATGTATTTTAATTTATTCCTTAATGGGATGTGGGTGTCACTGATTGGACCAGCATTCTTTGTCCCATTGCAAATTGCCCAGAGGAAGCACAGAGTCAGCCATATTGTTGTGGTTCTGGAGTCACATGTTCGCCAGACCAGATTAGAATGTCAGATGTCCTTCACTAAATGAGGTAAGTGAACCTGATGAGTTCTTCCTACATATCAGCAATGGTTTTACGGTGACCTCACCAGTGTCTTATACAGACATAACATGGTAAAAACAAGGGCAGCAGATGCTGGAAACCAGTGTCTAGATTATCATGGTACTGGCAGGTCAGGCAGCATCTTGACATCCCAACTCTTACTCTCCATGCTCTGCCCAATGAAGATAACCGTCCCAAATGCCTGTTTCACCAGCCTGTCTACCTGTGACGAGCTGAAAATGTGTTGCTGGTTAAAGTGCAGCAGGTCAGGCAGCATCCAAGGATCAGGAAATTCGACGTTTTGGGCAAAAGCCCTTCATTCCTGATGAAGGGCTTTTGCCTGAAACGTCGAATTTCCTGTTCCTTGGATGCTGCCTGACCTGCTGCGCTTTAACCAGCAACACATTTTCAGCTCTGATCGCCAGCATCTGCAGACCTCACTTTTTACTGCATAACTGTGACACCACATTCAAAGAACTGTGTACCTGCATCCATGGGTCTCTGACTGACAACATTACCCAGGACCCGAACATTAACTTTACAAGTCCCACTCTGGGTTATTTTACCAAAATGGAACATTTTGCATTGATCTAATTAAACTCCATCTGCTATTCTTCAGCCCACTATCCCAGCAGTACTGTTCATCCTGTTGAATCACAGACAGCCTTCTTCACTGTCCATTTTACCACCTATTTCAGTATCACTCAAAACACGTACTTACCAGGAAACCAATATTCCCATCCAAACCATGTATCCAAATGACAAACAATATTGGACCCACTGCACCGCTGGTCACATGCCTCCAGTCAGAAAAACGACACGTCTCCTATCACCCGCTGTCTCCTACCATCAAGCCAATTTTGTAACCAGTTGACTACCTCCTCCTGAATGTCATATCTTTTTACACTGATCTGAGCTTATTAGGAGAAAGTGAGGACTGCAGATGCTGGAGATCAGAGCTGAAAATGTGTTGCTGGAAAAGCGCAGCAGGTCAGGCACCATCCAAGGAGCAGGAGAGTCGAGGTTTCGGGCATGAGCCCTTCTTCAGGAATTTATTACCCAGCTTATTACCCAGTTTACCATACGGAACATAGAACACAGAACAGTACAGTACAAGAACCTTCGGCCATGATGACATACCAACCTTTTACCCGACTGTAAGATCAAACTAACCTACATACCCTTCATTTTACTATCATCCATGTGCCTAACCAAGATTCTATCAAATGTCCCGTTACACCCATCGACCACTCTCTCTGTAAAGAACCTCGATCTGAAATCTCCCAATACCCATCCTCTAATCACCTTAAAATTATGCCCCCTAATACTATGCATGCCATAGAATAAAGAGGTCTCTCACTGTTCACTCTATCTTTGCCTTCACAACCTCTTATTCACCTCTACCAGTTCGCCCCTCAACCCTTCTTCACTCCAATGAGAACAGTCTAAGCTCACTCAACCTTTCTTCATAAGATATGCTCTCCAGTCCAGGCAACATCCTGGTAAATCTCCTCTTCACCTTCTCTAAAACTTCCAAATCCTTCCTGTAATGAGGGGATCTGAACTGAGCATAATATTCTAAGTGGCTTCTAAACAGGGCTTTCTAGAACCGCAGCATTACCTCATGGCTTTAAAACTCAATCTCCCAGCTAATGAAAGCCAATAAAACATATTCCTTCTTAACAACATTATCAGCTTGGGTGGCAAATTTGACAGATCACTGGTCATGAAATCCAAGATCCATCTGTTCCTCCACACTATCCAGTATTCTGTCTTTTTTCCCGTATTCTGCAAAATGAATCATTTCACACTTTTCCAGATTTGACTTCATCTGCCACTTCTCAGCCCAGCTCTACATCCTGTCAATGTCCCGTTGCAACCTCCAACAGACCTCCACACAATTCACCACTCCACCAACCTTCGTATCATTGGCAAAGTTTCCATCCCACTCTTCCACTCACACATCCAAGTCATTCTGAAGTCACAAAGAGCAGAGGTCCCGTAACCTCTCCCTGCAGAAAATCACTGGTCTTCGAGCTCCAGGCTGAATGCTTTCCATCTGTCATCATCCTCTGTCTTCTATGGGCCAGGAATTCTGTATCCAGACAGACAGGTTTCCCTGCATCCCACGCTCTGTACTTTTTCAATGAGCGATAAATGCATTTTGTCACATTCCCAAAGGATTCAACAAGATTTGTGAGGCATGACCTGTCCCTTGCAAAGCCATGCTGACTCTCTGTAATCAAGCTATGGTTTTCCAAGGAATCATGAATCCTGTCTCTCAGCGTCCTCTCCAATAATCTGCACATCACAGTCTGAAGACTGACAGGTCCGTAGTTCCCAGAATTATCTCTATTCCCTTTCTTGAAAAACTTGTGACTGATTCACCTAACCTGCTCATCTTCAGACGGTGCGTGGAAACCGGAGCACCTGTCGGAAATCCACGCAGACATGGAGAGAATGTGCAACCTCCACACAGACAGTCGCCTGGGGCTGGAATCGAAATTGCGCCCCTGGTGCCGTGAGGCAGCAGTGCTACCCACTGAGCCACCGTTCTGGCCATATAACTGGCTAGAGCCCTGCTTCTGATTTTTGGTTCATCAATGTTAATTTAGAATCCTTCCTCCTTCTGACTAGATGTTCTACATCCCTTGGAACCTTGCCAAGTGCTTTGCTGAAGTCCATGTAGACAACGTTGACTGCTCTGCCTTCATCTATTTCTTGGCCAACTCCTCAAAGAATCAATCCAGTTTGTGAAACATGGTTTTCCACTCACAAAGCCATGCTGACTATCTCTAATCAGCGCTTGCCTTTCCAAATATATGTAGCTCCTTTCCCTCAGAATCTCCACCAACAACTTACTCAGCACTGGGCTCACGGGGTTGTAATTTCCTGGTGTTTCCCTGCAACCCTTAAGTGATGAAACAGCATTAGCTGCCCTGCACTCTTCTGGTAACTCATTGTGTCTGTTGATAATATAAATATTTCTGCTGGGGACACTGCAATCTCTTCCCTAGCTTCCCACAATATTCTCGGATAGATCTAATGAGCTCCTGAGGATTGATCTCCCTTTAATTATTTTAAGATTCTTGCACTTTTTCTTCTCTGTTGAAGGTTAGTGGGCGGCACGGTGGCACAGTGGTTTAGCACTGCTGCTTCAGAGACCCGGGTTCCATTCCCGCCTCAGGCGACCGACTCTGTGGAGTTTGCACGGTGTCTGAGTGGGATTCTTCTGGGTGCTCCGGTTTCCCCCACACAGTCCTAAAATGTGCGGGCCAGGTGTAGGGGTATTGTGGGTTGCGCTTCGGTGGGTTGGTGTGGACTTGTTGGGCCGAAGGGCCTGTTTCCACACTGCAAGTTATCTAATCTAATCTCCTTACGATTCTTTCCAATACATCGCTATCTAGCTCCCGAGCTCTTATGTCTTTCTACACAGTCAATTCTAACTTTGTCTAATTTCTCAACCACCTTCTGATAGGTAAGATGGCCTATTCTCTACCACGTTACTCCTTAGCCCTGATTGAAACTTGTGTAAAGGTTTCTGAAAATTTAAGTAAACCATATCCTCGGCACAGCCACTCCTACACCCGTATCTATTCTTCCATTTATACTCACACCAATAAAAATACAATCCAACAGGCTCAAAACCACATTCTCTTTTTATTAAGTGCGTTTCTAAGGTTCCAGTTATTGTATATTGACATATCCTTTCTAACACATTCCAGCTCCCGACTTACTGTCAGGCTTACACGGTTTGATTTTAGGCTGACAGCAGAAAGGGTTGTGGGAGTTCTTGTTTCTCAATCTGAAAAATGTAGCTTACAGGGTGAAAAGTCATAGAGGCTTTGGAAATCGGGAGGTTCGTGGTGACTGAAGGACATTATGGAAATAGGGAATGATGTGGGGCCTGAAAGAGGCCAAAGAGGTCTGGGGGACTATTGCGCCTGAAGGAGGTTGCACAGATCAGCAGGATCATGGGGATTGAAGGAGTTTACTCTGAATGCGAGGGTCGTCGGGTCGGATGAGATTATGGAGATAGGGAGGGTTGTGCGGCATATTGGAGGTTGTGGAGTTAGGGAGGTTTGCGGGGAATGATTCAGGTTACATAAATAGGAAGAGTCGTGGGGACTGAAGGAATTTATGGAGATAGGGAGAGCTGTGGGGACTGAAGGAGGTTATATAGATAGTACGTTTATAGAGAAGCACAGGAAAGAAGAGCAGATATCGACCATTTGACTACAGAGTCGGTCCCACCATTCAATATGATCAGGACTGATCATCTAACCCAGTACAGTATTCCTGCTTTCACACTTACTCTGATATTATAGTGACTACTGGCATTTAGTGATACAGCGGGCTGTAGTAACTGGGACGGGTGGTGGAGGGGCGGGGTTGTCTTACAGAGATAGGGATGGGTTGTGGAAGCTGGAACAGGTGACATATACAGGGAGGGTTTTAGGAATGGGAGGAATTTACAGGGATTTGGAGGAATGCAGGGATGGGACGTGGTAAAAATCACAGGGAGGATTTTGGGAGCTCCATCTGAAACGGGTACAGCTGAGAACAGAAATGAGCCAAACAGTCAGGACAGGCATGGACAAGGTAGGACTAATAAATTAAGCTGCATATACTTTCATGCAAGGGGCCTAACAGGGAAGGCAGATGAACTCAGGGCATGGTTAGGAACATGGGACTGGGATATCATAGCAATTGCAGAAACATGGCTCAGGGATGGGCAGGACTGGCAGCTTAATGTTCCAGGATACAAATGCTACAGGAAGGATAGAAAGGGAGGCAAGAGAGGAGTGGGAGCGACATTTTTGATAGGGGATAGCATTACAGCTGTGCAGACGGAGGATATTCCCAGAAATGCATCCAGGGAAGTTATTTGGGTGGAACTGAGAAATAAGAAAGGGATGATCACCTTATTAGGATTGTATTAAAGACAACACAATAGTCAAAGGGAATTTGCCAAACAAACTTGTAAGGAGATCTCAGCTATCTGTAAGAATAATAGCGTATGTATGGTAGGGGATTTTAACTTTCCAAACATTGACTGGGACTGCCATAGTGTTAACGGTTTAGGTGGAGAGGAATTTCTTAAGTGTGTACAAGACAACTTTCTGATTCAGTATGTGGATATACCTACTAGAGAAGGTGCAAAAATTGACCAACTCTTAGGAAATAAGGCAGAGCAGGTGAGTGAGGTCTTAGTGGGGGAGCACTTTGGGGCCAGCGACCATAATTCTATTTGTTTTAAGACAGTGATGGAAAAGGATACACCAGATCTACGAGTCGATGTTCTAAGTTGGATAAAGGCCAATTTTGACGATATTAGGCAAGAACTTTTGAAAATTGATTGGAGGCAGATGTTCACGGGCAAAGGGATGGCTGGAAAATGGGTAGCCTTCAGAAATGAGATAAAAGAGTCCAGAGAAGAATGTTGCTGTCAGAGTGAAAGGGAAGGCTGGTAAGTATAGGGAAATCTGGATGACTAAAGAAATTGAGTGTTTGGTTCAGAAAAAAGAAGGAAGCATATGTCAGGTATAGACAGGATAGATCAAGTGAATCTTGAGAAGAGTATAAAGGAAGTGTGAGTACACTTAAGGGGAATTCAAGCGAGGAGACCTACTGCTGACAATGTAATGGACTATGGACTCCCTCACTTCCCTCAGTAAGCTGGGATAGATGTTAGCAGCCTTTCTGCGGCAACGAACCGTGTAAATAGAGTCAATGGTTGGGAGGTTGGAGTCGGTGATGGCATGGGCTGTGCACACAACCTTCTGTAGTTTCTAACGGTCTTGAAAAGAGCAGTTGACACACTAGGCCGTTTTGCACCCGGACAGTACGCTCTCAATAATGCATTAGTCGAGATAGTGCATGCTGAATTTCCTGATCCACCAGAGGAAAGAGAGGCGTTGTTGAAACCTCTTGACTGTCACACCTGCGTGAGAAGTCCAGGACAGGTTGTCAGTTATCGTCACTCCGAGGAACCTGACACTCTGCACTGTCTCAACCATCGGTCTAAATGGGAGTGTGTTCCCTCGTTTCTTTCAGAAGTCAATGATCACTTCTTTACTATTGCCGAATTTGAGAGAGAGGTTATTATCATTACACCAAGCCCCCAAATGTTCTATCTCTGTTCTCGTTGTTTGATATCTGTCCTGCTATGGTAGTGTCAGCAGCGAACTTGTAGATGGTGCTTGTTTGAAACTTGGCAACCAACTGTGGGTGTACAGGAAGTACAGTTGGGAGCTGAGGACACAGCTGTGGGTATATAGGGAGGATGGTAAAGGGCTGAGGACACAGTCATGGGTACCCAGTGAATACAGTAGGGTGCTGAGGGCACAGCCGTGTGTGTACGTGGAGTACAGTGGGGGATGGAGACACAACTGTGGAAGTACAGTGAGTACAGTAGGTGTCTGAGGACAAAGCTGTGGGTATACAGGGAGGATGGCAAAGGGCTGAGGACACTGTCATGGCTGTACAGGGAGTACAGTAGGGGGCTGAGGACACAGCCCTGTGTACACAGGGAGTACAATAGGGGGATGAGTGAACAGCCATGGGTGTATTGGGAGGACAGTAGGGGGCTGAGGACGTACAGTGGGTATACAGGGAGGATGGTAAAGGGCTGAATGCACAGCCGTGGTTGTGCAGGGAGTATAGTAGGGGGCTGAGGACACATTCATCTGGAACTCCTGTGTTGCATGTTAATATGGAGGAGGTGCAGTTACCTATCTTCACTGATCGTGATGTGTGGGTCAGTATGCTGGGGATCAAATGGCAGAGAGAGGAGATGAGAGTATGGTCATGGGGTTTTGTGATCAGCCTGGACGGGATATTGATGTTGAAGATGAAGCTGTACTCAATGAGCAGCAGTCTGGTGTAGGTGCCCTTGTTGTCCAGATGTCCTAGGGATGAGTGCAGGGTTCGTGATATGATATTCATTGTGGACCCATTACATCCGTAAGCAAATTATTGGAGATCAGGGCAGGTTGAGAAACTGGAGATGGTGTGGGCCATAACCAGCCTCTTGAATCACCTCATAGTTTTTTCAGGTTGGAGCCACTGCGCGGTAATAATTAAGGAATGTTGCATGAGCTTCCACACTTACTTTCTTCACTTTCTTGGGGACGTCGGCTTCAGGGGGGAGAAGCTGAGGATGTAGTAAATTACCTTTGCCAGTTGGTCCACACAGGATCTGAGTGCTCAGCCCGGAACCTCGACAAGGCCTATCACTTTCCTGATTTGACTCACAGAAAGACTTATCATGCCTGCAGCAGTGAGAAAGGACACAGGTTCAACCTAACAGTCACACAGTCATTCATCATAGCCAACACCTCCCCCACCTCCCTCCGTCGTCATCAACACAGTGACATTGTTCGGTCTTTGCATCACACAGTGAATGTTGAGATAGAGTAACACCAATAGTCTGGGATTGTGCACAGGTATAATTCCAATCAATCCACTACGTTAACCTGAATGGAGTCAACACCTAGAGTGTTGTCCTTTGTAGCTGGTGGATAGTCCTTCGGGAGTCAGGAAACATCTTATACAAGAACCACCTGGACAAAGGACATGAGGGAATTTTTGCTAAGTTTGCAGATGATACAATGATGGATTTTGGATGGGCAGCTGATTTTGAGGAAGTGGGGAGGCTTCAGAAAGACTTGGACGCTTTAGGACGGTGGGAAAACACATAGCTGATGGAACACAATATGGAAATGTGTGAGATTATGCACTTCCGTAGGCGGAATAGAGGCAGACACTATGTTCTAATATGATCCACTAAATCTGAAGCATAAAAGGATTTTGAAGCAATCGTCCTGTCTTATGTTTAATGTGCAGGTTCAATTGGCAATTAGGAAAGCAAATGCAATGTTAGTATTCATTTCAAGAGAGCTTGAATACAAGCGAGGAGACCTACTTCTGACAATGTAATGGACTATGTTGGAGGTGATCCGTCCTGGAGATGACAGCTTGTCATATGAGCAGCTGTTGAGAGCTCTTTTATCAATACTCGATAAAATTTAGAATAATGGGAGGCGAGACATCTGATAGAAACTGATCGATTACTGCAAAGATTGATACAGTCAGCGTTTAGAAGATATTTCCACTCGTCATAGAGACAATGACAAAAGGGTAGTTTCAGAGTGAAGGAATAGGCTGAAAGGTCTAAATCTATTGCTATATCTCATGCCCATATGATAATATAGTCTATTATTCAGTACAAAATTGTAAGTCTCTGACCTGCTCTTGTAACCATGGTATTTGTATGTTGTTTTGACTTCACGTTCTGGTCAATGTTAACATCTGTGCTACGGATGGTGTCCATTCATATTTTGAATATGAGGTCCTATCTGTGAGTCTCATCTGGCGGGAGAACATTGTTACTACGATAATTGTCATTTTCTATCTGGTATTTTTGATCAAACGATCCTGTTACGCCAGTATTGTTGATTTAAACAAAACAGGTGCAATTTATCACAGCACTCAGCAACATATGTCATCGAATACTGAACACCCTTCTAATAACAGAAAAGTCGAAAATGTTCAATATTAGAAACACTGCTTTCCTGTTCATGTTCAAACCAGCTAACCAGTCCCTTCGAGATGCTCAACTTGGAACTATTTTTAAAAAAATCTTTTGTGGATGTGAGCATCACTGGATGTGCCCAGCATTTCTTGCCCGTCCATAGTTGCTCCCTTGAGAAGGTGGTGCTGAACTGCCTTCTTGAACTGCTGCAATCGACTTTCTGTGCGTTTACCCACGAGTGATTAAGGAGGGAATTCCAGGGTTTTGTCCCACCCACAGTGAAGGAAATACGATCTATTTCCAAATCAGGATGTTGACTGGTTTGGAGGGGAATTTGAAGGTAGTGGTGTTCCCAAAAATCTACTGGCCTTGTCATTCCAGATGGAAGTGTTCGTGAGATTGGAAGGAGCTGTCTTTGGATCTTTGGGGAATTTCTCCATTGTGTCTTGTAGATAGTACACACTGCTGCTCCTGAGCGACCCTGGTGAAGGGAGTGAATTCTTGTGGATGTGGTGAAAATCAAATCGGCTGTTTTGTGCTGGATGGTGTCAAGCTTCCTTAATGTTTTGGGGCTGTACCCATTCAGGCAAGTGAGGATATTCCATTTCATTCCTGACTTGGACAGGCTTTGGGTAGTCAGAAGGTAAGTTACTCGTGCAGTATTCCTAGCCTCTAATCTGCTGTTATATTCATGTTGAGTTTCTGGTCAATGATACTCTCCAGGATATTGATAGTGGGGGAGTTTAGTGGTGATCCTACTGCTGAATACAAAGTGGTTATATTTTTTCTTATTGGTGATAGTCATATTCTGAATTTATGTAGCGCAAATGTTACTTGCCACTTGCCAGCCCAAGCCTGGATATTGTCCAGTTCTTATTGCTTTGGTTATGGATTGCTTCTGCATCTGAGCATTTGCGAATGGTGCTAAACATTGTGCAGTCATCATCGAATATCCCCACTTCTGACCTTATGATGAAACGAAGGTCATTGATGAAGCAGCTGGAGACGTTTGGACCCAGGACACTTTCCTAAGGGACTACAGCAGAGATGTTCTGGAGCTGAGATGACTGACCTCGAACAACAATGACCATCTTCCTATCTGTCAGGTATGACTCCAATAATCGAGTGTTGGCCCATGATACCAATTTTTCTTGGGCTCCTTGACGTCACATTTGGCACGTGCAGCCTTGATGTCAAGGGCTGGAATTCAGTTCCTTTTTCTATGTTTGAACCAAGGCAGTGATGAGGTCAAGAGCTGTGACCCTGGCAAACCCCAAACTGGGCGTCACTGAGCAGGTTATTTTTGAGCAGGTGCTGCTTGATAGCACAGTTGATGACACCTTCCATCACTTTACTAATGATAGAGAGTAGATTGATAAGGCGGTATTTAGCGGGTCAAATTTGTCCTGCTTTTTATTTACAGAACATATTTGAGCAGTTTTTCCTCATTGTCGGTTTGTAAACATACTGGAACTGCTTGGTTAGGGGAGCGAGATGTTCTGGAGCATGAGTCTTCAGTACTGTTGCCGGCATGTTTCCAGGGCCCATAGCCTTTGCAATATCCAGTGTCTTCAACCGTTTCTTGATATCAGTTAATCGAATTTGCTGAAGACTGCTATCAGTAATTACTTAGATTACTTACAGTGTGGAAACAGGCCCTTCGGCCCAACAAGTCCACACCGACCCGCCGAAGCGCAACCCACCCATACCCCTACATATACCCCTTACCTAACACTACGGGCAATTTAACATGGCCAATTCACCTAACCCGCACATCTTTGGACTGTGGGAGGAAACCGGAGCACCCGGAGGAAACCCACGCAGACACGGGGAGAACGTGCAAACTCCACACAGTCAGTCGCCTGAGGCGGGAATTGAACCCAGGTCCCTGGCGCTGTGAGGCAGCAGTGCTAACCACTGTGCCACCGTGCCGCCATGATGGGGACCACCGGAGGAGGCCGAAATAATGGATCATCCACTCAAAACTTCTGACTGAAGATTTCTGCGAAAGCCTCAACCTTATCTTTCACACTGATGTAATGGGCTCGTCCATCTTTGAGGTTGGGAATATTTGTGGAGCCTCCGGCGCCGGTGAGTTGATTAATTATCCACCACCATTCACAATCAGATTAGAAGGACTGTACAGCCTAAATCGGATGCATTGGTTCTGGGATAGCTAAGCTCTGTCTGTCCTTTTTTTTATGCTATCTGGCAAGCAAGTATTTCTGCTTGGAAGCTTCAGTAGATGAACATTTTATCTTTATATATTCTTGGTTCTGCTCCTGGCATGCTCTCCTGCATACTCCATTGAACCAGGGTTAATCCTCTGGCTTGATGGTAATGGTTGAGTGGGGGACATGCTGGGCCGTGCCGTTACAGATTGTGCTGGAGTATAGTTCTGCTGCTATTGATGGTCCGCAGTGTATTATGGACGCTCAGTGTTGAGTTGCTGGATCTGTTCAAAGTCTGTGCCATTTAGCATGGTGATAGTGTCACACAACACTTTACACTTTATGGAGACAATAGACTTTGTCTCCAAAAGTACAGTGTGTGGTCACTTTTACCGATATTGCCATGGACATACACATCTGCAGTTGGTAGGTTGGTAAGGATGAGGACAGGTATGATTTTTTTTACCCTCTCTTTCATTCCCTCACCACCTTCGGCAGACCCAATCTAGTAGCTATGTCCTTAGGAGCCGACCAACACGATCAGTCGTACTGCTGCCAAAACCAATCTTGATGGTTGACTTTGAAATCCCCCATCCAGAAGACACTTTGTGCCCTTGCCGCTGTCAATGCTTTCTCAAGTGTTGTTCAACATGGAAGAGGGCTGACTCAGCTGAGAAACAACATTACGTGGTAATCGGTAAGATGCACATTTGCTCATGTTAATTTCGGTCGTTTCTGTAAGGTATGATTCCGTGAGTATGACTACGTTAGGCTGTTGCTTGACTAGTCTGTAAGGCAATTGTTCCAGTGTTGGCACTCGACCTCAGATGTTAGTAAGTGAGACTTTGCAGGTTCTACAGTCTGTTTGTTTGAACAGACATTTCGAGGCAGCTGTACACCAGAGAAGAGCAGGAAAGGATAATGGGTGATTGTGCACTGTAGCTGTCACCGGACCAGCATGTCTGTCCAGGAAGTATTTATTGTGGGTCAGAGAAGCTCAATTATTATGGCATGGATGGAGGCCATTCAGCCCATCGTACAGTCGCAAGCTCTCCAACTGCACAATTGGAGATAGAGAGAGTATGTGAAGTGAGATTGTGTGAGAGAAAAATAAACAAAGAGAAAGCGAGTAAAGGGAGATATACTGAGACAATATATAAAGTGGAGCGACTGAGTGAGCGGGAGAGCAAGAGCTGTTAGATGAGGGTGAAGTTAGATAGATCAGAAGACTGCATTACGCTAGATAAATATGGACAGACAGAAGTTAGAAGTTTTATTTCGAACTTCTTCAGGACAGCAAGCCCTTTGTCTGGGCGCCATACACTGTGAGCACTGTGCTGATACTGGCTATCATCCCAGATTATTTATTTCCAACTATATCACAGAGCTGGGTTACTGAGAGCTAAACAGAACCCAGTAGGCCAATAGATTGGTTCCATGGAGAAAGCAGAGGTTTTAAATAGACTGTGCCAAGAGCAGCAGGAAATGATAACGACAACCCCGCCTCCACGATCCCCCACCCCCACCCCGCCACAAAAATACTGTATGAGAGACTCGGCCAGAGAATCTCAGTGAGGGGACTCACTGACAGAGGTGAAATCACGATCTGAGCTGTGGGTCAAATAATGATTAATAAAGTTTGCATTCCACTTTCCTAGTTAAGTAATTCACATTTCAATTTATACAGCTCAATAGCAGGAGTGTATTTTGACAATGTTACCTCTTTGTACTTTGAATATTGGTGTGCACAGAAAATTATTTTGTTCATGTATTTTATATTGCATAACCACATTTCATTAATATTGTCTCTGCTAATTCCTCATTGTAGATGTATTCTTGAATCTGTTCTTCATATGAGTTATAAAAAGTAATGTTCCAATTCTGGTAAAGGGGGAACATCACTGTCCCTCCACACAGTCTAATCAGCCATGTCCCCCAGTTCTCTCCGTCTTCTGCCTTTTCCCCAATATTATAATCACAATGTAATCGAAGCCCATTAAATGACACTTCATGACAGTTCAGTAACACCGATAACATCAACAGCATGACCCACACCTGCCCTCCCTGATCCTGGAATAACAATCTGAACTGTGTTTGTCATGTGCAATTCTCTGTTAACGTATCCAAGCCGTTTGTGTGTTGTAACCCACGTTTTTGTTTTGCATATTTTGCTATCAAATCATGGATGATAGATATATTCTCAATGTTTTACTGATTTTGTAATGACTGATCACGAGTTACGGGATTTATTTCTGTATTTATGAACTGAGAATCATGTTTATGTTCGGTTAAACTTCTGGCATTACTTCCATATCCAAGGCTGACTGAATGATTACACACAATCAATCTGCCATCTTCAACATTCCTTCCTTCAGTCACACTCGCATATCACACCCAGAATGCACAAATGTTCAAAGTTATTTTGAATTTTAATAAAGTAGCATTGTTTTCCAAAGAATTGACTGGAGCTACTTGTTCAGTGATTGTAATTATGTCAGTCTCCGTGGATCGTATGCGTCCCTAAAGAGTTTCTCTGTTCTATCAATACGGGAATGCTTTCAGTGTTTTACCCCATAGGGTGAGCGGGACCATGTCCAACAGCAGTAACAGGGATTAGCAGCTTCAGAGAGAAGGGCAGGAGAGATTGAAGTCTGGGAACATTAGACTGGAATGTTCCAACAATGGATAGGAGTTTATCCGATGGTCTTTACTGGCTTTCCCAGCCTTGGATATCATAAGCATTGCGGATTGAAGATGTACTGATGGTTATTCAAGCTAGTTACTATCCTATCATTGCTATTGTTGGAGTTCCTGGTAAGTCACTCTGTCTGTTTAGTGAAATGGTCGGAGCTGAATCGATGCTCATGGTATGCTGATTTTGGAAAGGTGCAAGCCAACGTTTTCAGCTCCAATCAAAGATTCCATTCCTTAGAAATTATAACTAGCCAACTATTATTTACAAATTACTCACCAATACGCGAGGATAAAACATACTGTTCTCAACCTCATTAATTCGTTTTCTCCTGAAAAGTGTACATCTCCATATCCTCCCCACACACCAGTCCTGTCCAGTACCACCATTAAGACGTCCCAGTCTCGTCCTCCGCCTCAGTTCAATTCCTGAATAAACCATCGTTTGTGCCTTTGTTAATTTCGGATACATCTGTTTCTAGTCCCTTCTAACCAAGCGTCCATTGCAAAATACTTGCACTTGAGATGTTCAACTTATTCTCTGCACAAAATCTGAAAGATGGGCAGACGTTTATGATGGGTCACGTCATTGTCTCGTATTCTAGAATCACAGAATAATAATCTGTTGATATCGGCTTGCCTTATGCCCATTAGAAAAGGCAGTGGGTCATTCTTCTCTGGTCAAGTCTCTGTTTAACTGCAAACCCATGACAATTTGTTTTACTATTTATTGTTCTGTGGAACAGCTGAAACAACCACTCAATTCAAGCTCGGCATAACATGCTGGCCTGACCATGGCTGTACACATCCCGTGACGGCAGAACAAAAGGAAAGGTAGCTCCCTTCCTCTGCCTGCATCCCATATTCCAACGGTTCGCTTCCATTCAGGTAGGTAGCCATTCACTGTTTTAGATGTATTCCTTGTGATTGAGACTCTCCCAAGAGTGATCTCCATCTCCAAAGGCACCTCTGGTGCTGGCTTTATTGATGCGACCTACAGACGTGAGGATGTTTTTAAATTCTACATCAGTGGCAGTGCGTTGTAAATGAATGGTTTCCTGTGTCACACAAAAGAAATGGAGCCAGCTAAGTGAGGGAAAGGAATTATTGTGATCAAACCTGCGAGTGTTGCTGAGGCAGTGTTTGGGGTATTGTGGACAGATTTTCTTTCCTTTATATGGAGAGATCTCCTTCCCACAGAGAGAGTGAAGAGAAGATCCACCAGATTAATCCCTGGGATAATGGCACCATGAGGAGTGAGTGAAGGTTGATCTGTAGCTCTGTGATAGAATAAGAGGTGATTGCATTGAACCCTGAGAGGGATGGACAATCACTCCTTATATTCTAAACAGACAATGTGATAAATTCCATGACTGCTCACTCAGGATGCATGATTCAGGATAGGTTAAGTGCCTGGGCAGACGTTACGCCCACCCATCCCAACCCATACTCGCCTGCAATGAATGTCATATTATCCACCACCCGGTCAGCAGCCACAATACATTCTAAAACAGTTAACTATTTGCAACAGCTTCTGACCTTCATGAAGAACTTGAATCAATCTTTTTTGAGATGCAATGTACTTCCTTAAGATTTAGGCCAGAAGACTATAAGATATTGGAGCATAAATTAGGGCAGTTAGCCCATCGGGTCTGCTCCGTCATTCAATCATCGCTCATAGGTTTCTCAAACCCATTCTCCGACGTTCTCCCCATAACCCGTCATCCCCTTGATCATCAAAAACTATCTATCTCCGTCTCAAATATACTCAATGACCTGCCCCCACAGCCTTCTATTGCAATAAATTTCAAAGATTCACCCTTCTGTGGTTGAATAACTTTCTCCTTATCACTGTTCGAAAAAGTGATCGCTTTCATCTAAGGCTGTACCCTCGGATCCGACTCCAATGGAAACATCTTATCAATATCCACTCTCTCCAGGCCATTCAGTATTCTGTCTATTTAAATTACATTCCCTCTCATCCTTTCAAACTTCATCAAGTATAGACCTAGAGTACTCAAACATTCCTCATGCAATAAGATTTTCATTCCTATGACTATTCTCGTGAAAATCGTCTGAACGTATCCAGGACCAGTACATCCTTCCTGAGGCATGGAGGTCTAAAATGAGCACAATACTCCAAATGTTGTCCGACCAGAGCCGTGTACAGTCAGTCCTTATATTCAATTCTTACATTAGTAAATGCTTCCAATCATAATTGCAATTGCCCTCCTAATTACTGCCTCAACCTACAAGCTAACCTTGAGTGAACCCTGCACTAGAACTTCCAGGTCCCTTTGCACTTCAGATTTTTCAATTTTCTCGCCATTTTGAGAGTAGACCATGCCTCTATTCTTCGTGGAAAACTGTAACGTTGGAATACATCTGACGATCTCTTTGCCTGTCCAAATTCTTGTTCAGCCTCTCCACTTCGTCAATACGACCTGTCCACCTGCCTATCATTGTATCATCTGCAATCCTAGCCAGAGTGCCCTCAATTCTCTCATCGAGATTGTTAATTTAACAAGTAAAAAGTTATGATTCCAACACTGAGCATTCTGGATCACCACTTGTCCCCGGCTGCCATCCTGAGGAGTACGCTTTTATCCCCAATCTCTGCTTTCTGCCAGACAGATGAGCTTCTATCCATGCCACTATCATGCCTCTAACACCACGGACCCTTATCATGCTCAGTAATCTCCTGTGTGACACTTTGTCAAAGGCCTCCTTGAATTCCAGATGAATAACATCCATTGGCTATGCTTGGTCGAGCTGCTCATTTCCTCTTCAAAGAATTCCAATTGATTTGTCAGGCATTAACTTCCCTTGATGAAATCATTCCGAATTTGCCCTATTTTAGCAAACACTTTCAAGTATAACGAAATCTCATCCTTCACAATGGATTCCAGGATCTTACCCACGATAGAGGTTAAGCTATTCATGGTGGTTGTTTATTTTTTTGTCTTTTTCCGTACTCCCTTGTTAAAAAAGGGTGTCACGTTAGTGGGTTTCCTGTGCTCTGGGATCGTTCCTTACTCTCGTGGTTCCTGAAAGATAACCACGATTGCCTCAACTCCCTCTTCAGCTATCTCCCTTATAATACTGAGATGTAGTCCATCTGGTCAAGGTTATTTAACCACCTTCGGGTCATAACATTTTTTCTAGAATGTTCTCCATGGTGGGGGACAATATACTCAGTTCTTGCCCCGCAATCTCTTGAATGTTTAAGGTATGACTTGTGCCTTCCACCATGAAAGCTAATGCAAAGTAATTATTCAGTTCCTTGGCCATTTTCTGGTTCCCCACTACCATCTCTCCAGTCTCATTTTCCAGCAGTCCAATGTTCACTTTTGCAGCTCTATTGTACATTATATATTGAAAGAAACTGTTACAATCTTCTTTTATCTTACTGGCTAGCTTACCCGCATATTTACTAATCTCCCTCCTTATTTTATTTTGTTTGCCCTCTGTTTTGTCTTTGTAAACTTTCCAATCCTCAGGTTTCCCACCGCACTTTGCCACATTATATCAGTTCTCTTTTAATTTTATGCTATACTTGACTTCCCCACTCAGCTATGGTTGTCCCATCCTCCCTAAACAATCCCCTTTTTCCTCAGGATAAATCTCTGCTGTATCCTGAATTACTCCAAAAATCTCCTGCCATTGCTGTTGCACTGTCTTTCCTGCTGGGCCCATCTCCCAGTCAATTCTACCCAGCTCCTCACTCATGTCTGTGTAATTGCCTTTATTCAGGTGTAATACCGTTACTTCGGATTCCAACTTCTCCTTCTGAAACTGCAGAGTAAATTCAAACATATTATGATCACTGTCACCTTAAGCTCCCCTCATCTAGTCTGCCTGAACAAGCTGCTCCAAAAAGCCATCTCGTAGAAATTCCTTTTCCTGCCAACCACTATTAATCTGAATTCCCAGTCCATCTGTCTAATAAGATCCCACATGATCACTGTAACATTGCCTTTCCTACAGATCTTTGTAGCTCCTGGTATATCTTACACCCCAGCTCCCTGTATATAACTCCAACTGCATTTTTTCATCTTTCTGATTCCTCAATTCTACCGACACAGATTTTACACCATCTGACCTTATTACAGTTCTTATTATTGATGATCGATCCGATTCCATTCTTAATACTGAGTCAACTCTATCTCTCTGCCTACCTGCCTATCTTTTCGACAGGATGAATATCCTTGAATATTCTGCTCTCAATCCAGATTCTCATTCAGAGATGTCACTGTAATGCCCACTATGTCGTACCTGCCAATTTATGGATGAGTCACAAACTCATTTACCTTATTCCTTATCCTGTTTAAAGAAAAGACCTGCTGGAGTTGTGCTGAAATGATATTTGAATTTTGGAGACAGTAGAATATGTCATGTGCGAGTGAGGTGAAGATTCGTAAGGTAACGCAGTTAAATACACGATCAAAGTCGGGGAGGCTGCACTTCCGTCATGTGGATCATTGGGATTCCCGAGTCAGTAGGATATACACGAAAAGGATGGGATGAACCTGAATTGGCAGCAATTCACGATATGTGGATTATTGGGATTCACGGGTCAGTAGGATACACACAAAAAGGACGGGATATACATGAACTGATAACAATGTCTGATCTGTGGATCGTTGGGATTCCCGGGTAGGTAGGATATATACAAGATGGCCGGGATGGACTTGAGCTGTCAGCAATCTCCTGGCAGGCAGGTTTGCTATCGTCCTTTACGAGGGTTTAAACTAGTGGGTGGCGGAAGTGACAGAGGGGTGTGTGGAACCACAGCAATAAGTCCACAGGTACAGTGACTGAGGAGGAGTTGGAGACTAATCCTCGTACAAAACAAAACAGAGGGTACTGAACACAGTGGCCTGGCAGTCTGCAGTGTGCTGATTTTAATATGAGGAATCTGTTTGTTTGAACAGATATTTCGATGTCGCTTGTCGCTGCATGACAGAAAATATGAAGAGATAATGGTTAATTGTCCACTGTGTGCTTCCCTGGACCAGCTTGTCTCTCCAGACACCAAAACTTGTTACTGTGGGTCAGAGAACTTCAGAATTAATACAACACAGAAGGAGGCCATTCAGCCGACTATGCGTCCATGACCTCTCCAACTTGACAACTTCAAAATAGAGGGAATGATCGGAGCTAGACGGAGAGGGAGAGAAATAAACAGAGACAAAGACAGTGAAGTGAGATAAACAGAGTGAAAAACGGAGCGACAGAGTGAGTGACAGCAAGGGGTGTCAGACAAATGTGAAGTTAAATCAGGAGACAGCATGAGGAGAAACACACAGACAGTTTTCTGAGAAACTCTCACAGACTGCAAGCCCTTTGTCTGGTGCCATACCCTGTGAGCACCATGCTGATACTGGCTGTCATCCCCGATCATATGTCGCCAATAACATCCCAGAGCTGAGTTGCTGACAGCTAAACACAATCCAATAGACCGATAGATTGGTTCCAGGGAGAAGGTGGATTAATTTAAAAATTCTGGGCCAGCAGGAACTTGTAGCCCCTATAGACACTGCGTGAGAGGCAGGATGGAATCTCCGTGAAGGGAATCACTGGCAGAAGGGAAATCAGGATCTGAGCTTTGGGTCAAATAATGATTGATAAAGTTTTCACCATTTCCATGGTTTTGTAATTCACATTACAATTTATATACCTACATATAATAAGTGAATTTTAACAATATTGTCTTTGTGTATTTTTCATATTTTGTGATGTACAGAAAAGCTTTTTTATTTTTGCATTTTGTGTTGAATAAACCACATTTTATTACTGAGGAAGGAAGGACCTGCTCCGATGGGACAGTCGTCATCTGAACCGTGCTGGGACCAGAATCCGAGTGAATCCTAACCAGGGCTGTAGACAGAAATTTAAACTGATTAGGAGTGTGTGTGTGTGTGTGTGTGTGTGTGTGTGTGTGTGTGTGTGTGTGTGTGTGTGTGTGTGTGTGTGTGTGTGTGTGTGTGTGTGTGTGTGTGTGTGTGTGTGTGTGTGCGCGCGCGCGCGCGCACGGGGTGGGGGTGCAGTTATAGGATTTAATTAGAAAAGCCGAATTAAAAGAGGAGGGAAGAGTACAGAACTCAGGAGAGGTTATTAAAATCTCCAGCACAGGCACAAATAGGACAGAGCATCTGGAAATGTTTAACATATCAAACTTCAAGCACACTGCACAAATGAATGACAATGAGAAGAGGGACGGTTAATGCAGGACTGAAGGAGTTACAACTGAATGCATGCTGTATAAGGAATAAGGTAAATGAGCTTGTGGTGCAGAATTAAATCGGCAGGTATGAAGCGATGGGCATCACGGAGATGTGGCTGTAAGGTGATCTGATTATTTCAGGATATTTAACCTATCGAAAAGGTAGGCAGGTGGGCAGAGGGAGTGGGTTTGCATTGTTAGTAAGAAATGAAATTTTATCAATAGTAAGAAAGGAAGTAAGGTGAGGTGGTGTAGAATCTTCGTGGGTAGAATTGAGGAACCACAAAGGTAAGACAACCACAGTTGAAGTCTTGTACAGGACTCCAAAGAGGAGTCAGGAGCTGGCCAAAGATACACCATGAGATATAAAAGATGTGTAGGAAAGGCAAAGTACAGTAATCCTGGTTGATTTCAGTATGCAGGGGAACTGGGAACATCAGATTGGTAGTCGTTCGTAAGAAAAGGAATTTTAGGAATGTTTATGAGATGGCTTTTTGGAGCAAGTTCTGGTGGAGCCCACTCGGGAACAGATGATACTGGATTTAATGACGCAGTATTCATAAGGGAGATTAGGGTAAAGGTAAACTTTGTAAGGGAGATTAGGGGAAAGCAATGATCATGACATGGTTGAATTTATTCTGCAATTTGAGAGAGAGAGAAGATATTATTTTCAATAAACAGTATTTCAGCTGAATAAAGGCAACTCCAGAGGCATAAGGGAGAAGCTGGGTAGAATTGACTGGGAGAGGGTTCAAACATGAAAGACAGGGGAACAGCAATGGCAGCAGATTCCAAGATTAATTCAGGAGACGCAGCAGATATACTTGCCGCTGAATAGAAGCATGGTACAGGGAGGATGAGGCAGCCAGGGCTGATGAGGGAAGTCAGATTGCATACAAGCAAAAGAGCAAGCGACCAATGTGGTTTGGGGCAGTGGGAAACTAGAGAATTGGGAAATTTACAAAGACTAACATAGGACAAAAAAAGGATAGATAAGATTAGATATGGAGGTAAACTAACCAGGAGACTGTAAGAGGTTCTTTAGATATATAAAGTGCAAAAGAGAGGGAAAAAGTGAATATGGACCACTGGAAAATGATGCTGGAGAGACAGTAGTGGAAAACAAAAAAAAAATGAATGAGGAACTTTGCATCAATATTCATGGTGGAAGACACGAGTAATTTCCCAAAAATTGAAGAGAGTGAGAGGGCAGAGCTGAGTATGGTGGTCATCACCAAGAAGAATATGCTGGATAACTGAATGGCCTGAATTTGGATAAATCATCTGAACCATATGGACTACACCGAGCAGTGTAAGGGAGATAGCTGAAGAGGTATTGAAAATGGTAATTTTTCTGGAATGAATAAAATCAGGAAAGGCTGGAAAATTGTTAACGTGGAACTTCATTTAATAAAGAAGTTAGCCAGAACATGGAAAATTACAGACTGATTAGCCTACCCTTGGTTGTGGGTGACATACTGGAATCCATTGTGAAGGATGGGATCTCTGAATACTTGGAAGTATTTAGCAAAATTGTGCAAAGTCAGCGTTGTTTCGTCAATGGGAGGTCATGCCTGACAAACCTGCTGGAATACTTTGAGGGAGTAACAAGCAGATTTGACCAAGGAGAACCCTTAGGTGTTATCCGCCTGCTTCGCTAAATTCCTTTGATAAGGTGCCACGCAGGAGGCTATTGAGAAAGATTAGGGCCCCTGATGCTACAGGCAAGGTGCTAGCTTGGATAGATGCATGGCTGTCAGACAGAAAGCATAGAGTGGGGATAAAAGTGTCCTTCTCAGGATGGCATCCAGTGACAAGTGGTATTCCTCAAGACTCAGTGTTGGGACCACAAAATTCACATTGTGCATTAATGGTCTACATGAAGGGACTAGGGGCATTCTGGGTAAGTTTTCAAACAGTGCAAAGATTTAATAGAGGGATAGGTAGCATCGAAGAGGTGGCTCGGCTGCAGGAGGGTGCAGTAGCACCCTCTTGCACTCCTCTGATTCTCGCCTTCCAGACCACCAACCTCAGGATGCAATGCATCATCCTCCGCCATTTCTGCCACCAACAGTCAGACCACACCACCAGATATATACTTCCCTCCCCAACCCTATCAGCATTCTGCAGAAACCATTCCCTTCACGACTGCCTCGTTAGGTACACGCGTCCCCCCTCCCACACACTAACAAGCCACCTTCCGCTCCCGACACCTTCACTTGCCATTGCAAGAGGTATGAAACCTGTGCCAACAACTTCCTCCTCATCTATATCCAAGGCCCCAAAGGATCCTTCTACGTCAGGCAGAGAATATCCAGTGCATCCAAACACTGTGTCCATTGCTCCTGGTCTCCTCTACACTGAGGAGACAGGACGTCAACTTGCAGAACGGTTCAGGGAACACTCTCCATCACACACCCAAACAAGCCAACTTCCCTGTGGCTGAATACTTCGCCTCCCACTACCACACCTCCAAGGACATGCAAGTTCTTGGCCTCCTCCACTGCCACATTCTAGCCACCAGACGTCTGGAGGAAGAGCGCACTGTCTTCCACCTTGGAACTCTTCAACCACATGGTATCCAGTGCAATGTCACCAGTTTCCTCATCTCCCCTCCCTCCACCTTCTCCCAGATCTAACCGTCCAACTGAGCACCACCTGTTGAACTGTCCTACCTGTCTATCTTCCTTCCCATCTATCCACTCCACCTTCCACTCTCACAACTCATCTTCATTTAGCCATTGCCTTCCAAGCTACCTTCCTCCCAGCCCCTCCCATTCATCTCTCAACTCCCTTTCCGCCCACTCACTTCATTCCTGATAAAGGCTTTCTGATTGAAACGTCGAATATCCTGCTCCTCAGAGTCCGCCTGACTGGCTGCGCTTTTCTAGCAGCACACCTTTTGACATGAACTCCAGCATCTGCAGTCCTCACTTTCTCCTGCTGAAGGATTTGCACAGGTTAGGGGCGTGAGCAAAAAAGTGGCAGGTGGAGTATAACGTGGGCAAGTGTGAGGTCATGTAGTTTGCTATTTTCTAAATAGCGAGCTAGTTCAGAAGACGGGGACGGAAGGAGGGGTTGAGTCGTCCAAGGATCTTGAAAGGTAAACCTGCAGGTTGTCAGCAGTTGGGAAGGCAAATAAAATGATTCCATTTATTTCAAGAAGGTTTGAACATAGGTGCAGGGATGTACTTCTGAGGTTCTATAAGATTTTTGGTGAGGCTACATTTGGATTATTGTGCACAGTTTTGGGTCCCATATCTCCGGAAGATGTACTTGATCTCGAGCATTTTCCGATGAGATTCACGAAAGTGATCCCAGGAAAGAAAAGCTTAACATATTAAGAACATCTGAGGGCCCTGAGTCTATATTTGATGGAGCTCAGAAAGATGTTATGAGGTCTAACTGAAACTTACAGAATATTGAATGACCTGGAAAGGGTGGATTCTGGGAAGATATTTCCAATGGAGGGAGACTAGGACCCAGGGGGACAGGGTAAAGAGAAGACCTGTTCAAACACAGATAAAGATGAAACTCTTCAGCCAGAGAGTGTGAATCTAGGTAATTCACTGCTACAGAAGGCTGTCGAGGCCAAGAAATTGAGTATATTTAAGAGTTAGACAGATAGGTTCTTGATTGTAAAAGGGATGAAAGGTTACAGATAGAAAGCGGAAGAATGGGGTTGAGAAGGTTAACAGCCATCATTGAATGGCGGAGCAGACTCACTGGGCTGAAAGGCCAAATTTCTGCTCCAATGTACTCTGGTCGTAAGATTAATATTGGCTCTCCTCGTTCCTCATTGGAGATGTATCCTGGAACTTGATCTTCTTATGATTCATAAAGAGTAACATCCCAATATTGATGACAGGGAAATATCATGTTCTCTCCCTCCAGTCGCTGCAGCCATGTCCCCAGTATCATAATCACACTGCAATTGAAAACCTTGCATAGAACTTAATCACAGTTGATTGACATCGATGACATTAACAGCATGACTCTCACCTGCCCTCTCTGATCCTCGAATAACCATCTGAATTGTGTGTCACATCATATTCTCTGTTAATATATCCATGACATTTGTCTGTTATAACTCATGTTGTCGAGGCACATTTGCCGGTCAGATTATGGAATAGAAAAGTTTTCTCCATATTTTAGCGACATTATAATCACTGATCAGTAGTTACAGACTGTATGTTTCCATTTATAAACGAAGAAACTTGTTTTTGTTCTGACAATCCTTTGACATTACTCCCATATCCAAGGCAGATTAAATGAGTACACGCAATCAATCTACCATCTCCAATATTCCTTCCCTCAGCCAACCCCACATATCCCAAGCTAAATGAGTAAATTTTAAACGTTCTTTTGAATTTTAATAAAATCAATATTGAACTCAAAGGGATTCAATTGAGCTATTTGTGCAGTGATTGTGATTAATGTTCATCTCCGTGGATCCTAACTATCACAGTAGAACGTTTCCATCATTGAAAGATAAATGGGCTTTATTCACTGTGTTATCCCACAGTTTGAGTAGAACATCAATGACAGCACTAACAGAGATCAGCAGCTTGTGGGGGGAGGGTGGCGGGGGGTAGAGATCAGAATCTGAGAACATTAGACAGGAACGTTGCAATAATTGTTCATAATCTGAGGACCATGGATTGGAATGGTCGAACAATGGATCAGAATCTGAGAACATTAGACTGGAATGTTCCAACAATGGAAAGGAGTTTATCCTTGGGTCTTCACTGACTTTCTCAGCCTTGTATATTATGAGCATATCGGATCCAGGATATCCTTTGGATTATTCAAGATGGTTACTATCCCATCCTCGTGATAGTTGGTGTTCCTGGTAAGACATGATATTTGTCGACTAAACCGGGTTGAACTGAAATTCTGTTCATGATATGTACATTTTGAAAAGTGCAAGTCAACGTCTTCAGTTCCAAACATAAATTCATTTCCTTATATATTATGACTACGAAACTACGATTTATAAATTACTCACTGATATGCGAGAAGGAACCAGAATCTTCTCAAACTCCATAATCCATTTTGACCTTCACAGATTTACATCTCCATGTCATCCCCACTCACCAATCCTGTCCAATACCACCATCATGATATCCCAGTCTCGTCCTCAGTCTCAGTGCAATATCTGAATAAACCATTTGTGCCTTTGTTCAATCCAAATGCAACAATTTCATTCCTTGTAATCACATGTCTGCCACTAAATAATTGCTCTTGAGAATGTTTAACTTGTTCCCTGCAGATAAGGGAAGACAGTTTATGGCGGTCAAGCCATTGACTCATAATCTAGAGTCACAGAATAATGGTCTGTAGATATTTCATGAAGGAAATTGGGGAGTTTAAAAGCAGCCATTATCATTTGTTACAAGATCAAACTGCTTGCTTCAAGTTCTTGAGGGAAGTCAATGTGTCATGCTTCCATTGTCAGGTTTCTGTGTGACTTCTTTGATGAACACGTGGGTGAACTGTACCTTTGAGAGAATTAAAAACCAACGATAACTACCTGACAGTACCAAGAGTTCTGAAAAATAGATATAATGTAACATTTGGTGGAACAATCCGATTAGCTCATTGTTTCGAAACAAATTCAGCAAATCATTTTAAATTATACCCCAAATTACCCACCTCCAACCAAGTTTCAATTTATTATATTGACAATCTTAATAGCCAATGATACAATTCAATAGTTTGGCGGTACAAGACCATGGAAAATTGAACAGTTGAGAGGAGACCTGCAAAGCTACCAGCATGCAAAGACTGCCTGAAAAATATCTCTCCTGTCGGTAACTTTATTGATTAGTAACTGGTGAAGTAGAGTACCCAAGAAGAAAAGAAGACAGGAATATGGAGAAGAACCGAAAGCTTCCTGGTTTTGAGATTAGAAGTTTTGCTTTGTAAATCTTAATTAGGAGTCTTATCAGTGTAGTATTGTGGAGGGGGAAGAGTAAAGACAGGTTAGAGGAAGAAGTTGTAACTAGTCGTTCGTTTATTATTAGATTAGATTACTTACAGTGTAGAAACAGGCCCTTCGGCCCAACAAGTCCACACCGACCCGCCGAAGCGCAACCATCCATACCCCTACATTTACCCCTTCACCTAACACTAGGGGCAATTTAGCATGGCCAATTCACCTGACCCGCACATCTTTGGACTGTGGGAGGAAACCGGAGCACCCGGAGGAAACCCACGCAGACACGAGGAGAATGTGCAAACTCCACACAGTCAGTCCCCTGAGTCGGGAATTGAACCCGGGTCTCTGGCGCTGTGAGGCAGCAGTGCTAACCACTGTGCCACCGTGCCGCCCTATTCTTTGTTACACTTTAAGAAATAAAGTTGTTAATTTTTATTTTAAATAGATTTGGACACTAGAGTTATCGCAGATTACTGCATGGGATAAATCTTTTCTCTGATGATGGTTTTAATTAAGCAGGAAGATTTATCCTGTGTTGTAGCACTACAAACCCATAGCTATGCGTTTTACTCTTTACGGTACTGTGGAATAGCTGAACCAGGCACTCAGTTCAAGATCTGCATAACATGCTGCCCTGACCAAGGCTTCATACATCCTGTGAGAGAAGAACAAAGGTAAAGGTAGCTCCCTTTCTCTGCCTGATTTCTGTATTGCTACATCTCATTTCCATTCAGGTACGTGATCATCCCCAAGAGTGATGCACATTTCGATAGGTATCGCTGATGCTGGCTGTATTGGGGCTGACGTGCAGATGTAAGGGACTTATAAATTCCATGTCGGTCATAGTGCATGGAGAAGGAATGGCTTTCAGTGGCACAGGAAAGAAATGGCGATATCTACGTGAGAGAAAATATGTTTTTTGACAAACCTTGAGAGTGTTGTTGAAGCAGTATTTGGGGTACTGTGGATAGACCTTCTCTCACGTTTCACCAGACTAATCCCAGGGATGATGGCACCATGAGCAGTAAGTGGTGCTCAGTGAGAGAATAAGAGATGATTGCGTTGAACCTTACGGGGGATGGACAATCACTCATGATGTTCTAAACAGTAATAAGTTCCATGGCTGTTTTTGCACTCAGATTACATGATTCTCGATAGTTTATGAGCCTCTGTGAACGTTCCACCCAACCACCCCCAACTCCCTATTTCAACTGAGACAGAGAGAGAAAGAGAGGAGAAAGAGAGGAGAGAGAGAGAGAGAGAGTGAGAGAGAAAGAGAGAGAGAGAGAGAAAAAGAAAGAGAGAGAGTGAGAGAAAGAGAAGGAGAGAGAGAGAGAGAGAGAGAGAGAGAGAGAGGTTCAGGCTTTTGAATAAACTGTCCCAACATTAACACAGTTCAATTAATGCGTGATCCTGCAATGAACACCATGTTATCAATAATCCCGACAGCACCAAAAATGCATTCACTTTAAAAGCGTTAACTCTTTCCAGCATCGTAGAGAGAATGAAAGTCTTTTTACATCATAGGAAAGAAGTGAAGATGTCCAAGAGGAAAAAGAGTTATTGTGATAATCGCTGAGAGTGGTGTTGAGGCAGTATTTGTAACACTGTCGACAGACTTTCTCTCCTTTATAAGGAATGATCGCCTTTCCACAGAGAAAGTGCAGTGGACTTTCACCAGACTAATCCCTGGGATTATAGTAGCATGAGGAGACAGTGAAGATTAGTTTCTGGCGTTGTAAAAGAATGAGAGGCGATTGCTTTGAAACTTGATGGGGAGGGACAGTCACTCACGATGTTCTAAATAGACATTGAAACGGTGAAAAATTCCATGGCTTCTTTTTTACTCGGGTTACATGATTGTCGATAGTTTAAAAGCCTCTGTGAATATTCCCCTCACTCCACACCCAATCCCCATGTTGCATGAGAGAGACAGAGCGCTAGTCTTTGAATAAACTCTCCCCACATTAATACAGTGCATTTGGTGTATGAGTCCTGCACTGAAAGTCTCGTTATCCACAATCCCTACAGCAGCTACAATACCTTCATGCTAAAACAGTTAACTATTCCCACAAGATTCTGACCTCCATGGAGACGATGGGTGTGTCTTCTCGGCGATGGAAATGCATCCTTGAGACTTGGCACAAACCATTTGCCTTCCCTCCTCATTGCCAGCAAACTATGTTAAAGCAGCACACGTTCTACAAACAATGGAACCATGAATAACATCATGGAGTCCTCCATCGGTGCAGTTTCATTGGTTTGTCATGATGGAATATCAATGACCCCCTCCTTTTCCTGTATAAGTGTCTCGTGGGGATGAATAGCCTCATTCTTGTCTCATGGAACAGGTTTTTGGGTCTGATTGGACTCTGCCTGTTCCTGTTTAACAGCTCGATGCACTGAACAGACCACTCTTCTTCCTGTGTAACAGGCAGGAGTATTGAATGTGCTGTCACTCTTCCTGTTCCTGAATGCTAGCTCATACCCGTGTGCAACCAGCTTGAGATGCTGAATGAGCTCCTCTTTTAACTGTGGAAATGTGCAATGTCTGGCCGTGCTTTTACAAAAATGTTACCGACACTTTAACAGCACAAACCGGAATGCTGTCCGGGTCTTGCTGCACATGGACACAGAATGGTTCAGGAGCTGGTGGGGGACAAAATGTTCTGAACATTCTGTGATCTTCAGTCATCATACCTACTTCAGATCTTATGATGGGGAAAGACATTTATGGAGCAGCTGAATATACTTGTGTTGAGGATGCTAACATGTGGATCTCCCGCAGAGATGTCCCGGGACTGAGAGGATTGTTGGGGACTGACCCCAAACCTCTGTATTGTGTTCTGAAAGACCCCGTCGAGTGGGAAAGTCACACCTGATCCACATTCAGCTCTAATAAGTAGGTGGTCCCGATGCCATCCTCAGTCAAATACTGCCTTGGTATCAAATCCAGTCACTCTTTCCTGAGCCCCTGTGTTCGCCTCTTGTTCATATCAATAGGTAACAATGTATGTGTAGGGAGTGTTTTCCTGTCACAGAAGGTAATCACTGTTAGCAATTATCTGGGCTAGAGAACTAGGGGAGCTACGTCACTGAAAGCATTTAAGGAGGAGGTAGATAGATTTTTGACCTGTCAAAGAGCTAAGAGGTGAAGAATTAGGCATTAAAGAGGAGTTACTGTCAACAGTAGATCACCCATGATGGTATACATTGGCTTGATCATCCGAATTATCTGATTCTGTTTCTTTTGTCCTCATATTCAGTAATTGCAAAATTAATGGCTGTAATTTTCCTGAACGTTTTTTATTGAACGTTGCAATCCGTGAGAGTAAAATATTTTGTGAGTCATATCTGGTTGAGGTATGGGGACTGTATTCACAGTGAATCTGGGTCTATAATATCACCAATAAATGAACTACAAGTTGCAGAGAGGAAACACTCTGTAATGAAACCAGAGGCGTCCTTGGATCAAATGACATTTTCCAACCTACACCAAGCCATGTGTGACAGTCTTGAGGGACTGAATGAGATCCAGTGTTACTGTTGACCAGGTATCTGGGACAAGTGGCCTCCCTCTGCTCTTTGCAGGAGCTGTGAGGGGTTGAATAGAACATAGCAACATAGCACTAAGCAGCAGGAGTGGGCATTAGATACTTTGTCACCGCTTCATGTGGTTTTGGTCTCAGCAGCGCATTTCTGTCTGCATACCATTTTACTACATACCCAAAACAACTTTGAATAAATGCAAACATCCAGGCACCACAATCCTCTGTGGAAGGGAATTTCCACTTGAACATCCCTTTGAGAATTTATCATTTGTGTTCCAACAAACTTTAGAGGGTCATTATGTCCATTTCCAGTCCCACTCCTCCACTGGTTACACCAATCTTAAATGCAGCCAGTTTAGTGGTGTGGCCAATGATATAGATCTGAGTAGGTCATTTTCGAGAAAAATGTGAGACACAGAAAGTTGAACTCATAATAAATGGTAAAATTGCAGAGTGCCCCAAATGTTATTCTGCCTTTCAAGTTACTCTGCTCACACAAGCGAATGGTAGGGGGATTACTTTCTGGAACAGTTGGATTTGGCTGAATTCCCTTCGTTTCAGGCAGTGGAGAGATTCCAATGAATCCTCACAAGTGGTAAAGATGACTCAAGGATTTTATGGCCTCACACTTCGCTATCGGGCAGAACAAAGTAAGAGAGAGGGCTCAATCGACTGCTGCTTCTCAGGCAGTGAATATTTTTTTCCCTCGCGGTGTTGGAACAAACAATTATGCCAACTGAACACCAAACTGGACCATGTGCGATCTCCTGGAACATTCTCTGGAAAACCTGATTATGGATTATATGCAGGTGCGTCATTGCTCTTGTTGTACACAATTCCTTCCAATCGCAAACAAAATGTCCCCACTTTATAATTTCAAGACATCCTTACATGTGTCTGTGTAATTTGTAAATATTGGTAGGTGTCTTCATAGTATGTGTGCTAATATCAATACATCTTTTTCATAAAGTTTATTCTCTAGCTTTAGTCTCCCTGACAGGAAATAATATGTATCCAGCTGATACACTTTTCAGAAAGTCATGGGTGGTTCAGTACTATTTCTCAGCTAAGACCAAAACTGATAATCCCCCATAACAAGGGGCCGGCATTCCAGGAATGAATAAAGGGAACCCGTTTTGAAAACCTTCGAAAAGAATTATATCTTTTTATTTTAGTTTAGGGGATCAAATCTGCACACAATGTATCATGTGTGGTCTCAGCAATGCCCTGTACAGATGCAGTAAAACATTCCTGTAATTAACCTGATACCTTTTGCCAAAAACAGCATCATTCTACTTACCTTCCAAATCACTTGCTGCATCTGACTTCATATTATTCATGTTGCAACAACATGGAAACCTCCTATATCATAGAGTTCGGCAATCTCTCTCCATTTAAATTGTTTATTATTGTTTCAACCTTCATGCCAAAATAGGCAACTTACCTTCTGTTATTTCTACTGAAGGTTTGCTCACTAACCTTCCCTGTCTGCATCATATTGCAGACTCACTACCTTCATTTGACGACACATTGAATGACCATCTTGTTGTATGAGGTAATTGAGCTGCAAGCTATTCCCTCCCCTTCCTCCAGATCTTTGATACAGATTATTGATCATTGATGACCTCACAGTGATCTCTGAGGCACTCTACCAGTTATAGCTTTGCAGCCTGAAAATAAGCATTTATCTCTACTCTCTATTTCCTGTTCGTGACAGCTTCCCTGTTCCTGTGTAGCGGCTCAGGTGGGTTGAATGGTCTCCTCCTGGACTGTGTAGTGTACTGAACGGGCTGAATTACTTCATTCTATATTACTGTGTAATTCCTTAGAAGGGCAGAATGGGCTCCTCCTGTGTCATTGTCACGATCCTGTCTGTAGTAATGGAGTGGTCCCCAACCCTGTAACAACATCGAGGGGTGGATTGAGGGAACGACACATGGGGTAGGGACAGCAGTATGTCTCTGGAACAGCCTCGCGGGTGAATTGAGGGAACAAAACATGGGGTAAAGGCAGGAGTTGCCCATTCAGCCGCACCATTCAAAATGTTCATGGCTGATCCAAATGTGTCTGACCATCCGTTTTCTGTCTGTTCCCAATAAACACTGACACTTCTGTCCAGTAAAGATCAGTCGAGCTCAGCCTTGAATACTTTCAATAGCAGAGTCTTCACTGTTCCCTGAGGATGAGGACACCACAGGTAGCACAACACTAAAGTGAAAGGGACATCCTTATTTTATCGTGGGACTGTTATTTTAAAACTACTTTATCTGAACATCAAATCACCAACTCTTTTCAGACATAAGGACAGAATAATTAGGAATAAAGATAAACCATTCCTGACTCCAAACCTATTTCACATTCCCACTGACCCTTTCCAATCAAATATGTATCGCACCCAGCCTCTGCTGCTGTCTCAGGAAGAGAATGCCTGATAGCATAATACTGCAGGAGCATTAAGGAAATGAGCAGATTGAGCCCATTCAGCCTATCGAGTCTGAAATTCCATTCAATAATTTATTTTTAGTACCTCGATCTCTTCTGCCTTCTCCCCGGATTCCTTGATCTCTTTTCAAATCAAAAACCTATCGATTTGTGTCTTAATGACACTATTGTCTGTGCCTCTGTGTGTCTGTATGTGAGTGTTTGTGCGTGTATCTATATGTGTGTGTGTGTGTGTCTGTGTGTCTGTGCCTGTGTTTTTCTGTGTTTGCATGTGTGTATGTGTGTGTGTGTGTGTCTGTGCCTCTGTTTGTGTGTATGTGCCTGTGCACATGTGTGTCCGTGTGCTTGTAATCTGTGTGCTTGCGTGTCGACATCTGTCTGTCTGTGTTTCAGCATGCGTTTCTGTCTGTATTTATGTCTACTTGTATGTGACTGTATATGTCTCTGTGTGTTTAAACGGGTGTGTATGCCTATCTCCTTGTACGTATTGTTTGTGTCCGTCTGTGTATTTCTGGGTCTGCGTCTTTGTGCAGTGAGGTATCTGTGGGTTTTGTTTGGAAGTATAAGGACTGTTGTTGGAACTGCCAGTGGGTTTAAACTGAGAATTGTCTTTCACTGAACATTGCTCCTTAACTGGTCAGTGGGACGTGGATGTTTCAGATTCTCCACACGAGGTGTTCTGGTCCTCTCCAGCTCTTTAACAGTCCTCCCCACATGGCGCGGGAAGGGGAGTGAGGGAACGGATATCGGGCACTCCACTCCCCGGCTTGGCCCTTTCCATCCTATTCCAGGCTGTTTCTCCTTGAATGGGAGAAAGGGATGGGGAGAGAGTGGGAATGGGTTACCCTGCTGTTTGCGCTGGTGTAGGTGGGGGGAGTTGTGAGGTGTCTGGAATGAGTAAGTCGACAGTTTTGAATCCATATAGTATTATTAGTTGCTGAATTCAATAGTGAGAGTGGGAGTGTCTGAGCCTTATTTGGAGGCAGAGCGTGAACCTTGTTCGGGGTTAGGTGCTATAACAGATATACAGTGAGTGCGAGGGAGCAGAGAGTACATGGTAACTCTTATCCTAACACAGTGAGGAGGACATTGTTGCTTGTCCAGTATTGTGAGCCATTTCTTCAGATCATCTCAGCGTTGAGGTGAGCCTCCCTGAATGCCTTGCCCAGATCTATCACTAATAACGACACAGACCTGTCCCTCAGCTTCGACAGAATCAGTTTAGGTAGAATTTACAGATGGCAAGGAGAAGCAAATATTGGTGTGTTACATATCAAAACCAAAACGGTAGCAGAAAATCTGAGCATCATATGCTCTGGAAATTAGATAGGCAAGTATTGTGGATACTGCAGTATCATTGAATGGTCTCAAGTTGTATCTAAACTGCGTTAACAAAGTGACTGCTGAAACTGTGAAAAATAAGTTCTGTAAGTGTATATGAGGTGGGTTGAAGAGTATGTTGTGAAGCAAACTAGAGAGCAGGTTATTTCGGATTTGATGTTGTATGGTCAGAAGGACGAATTATTAACCTTGGTCTGAAGCAGCTTTTAAGGAATAATGGCATTTATAAGATGCATTTTATCCGGTGTCTGCATACAATATAGAATGCTTGAATAATCCAGTCAAACATCATGGAAGACTGGAGGCTAGAGTGTCAAGATATCTTCAGTGAATTGGGAAAGTACAATATAACATTCAGTGGGAGATAAGCAATGATTGTTAAAGTCATAGAGTCCGACAGCATGGAGACAGGCCCTTCGGCCCAAACTTGTCCATTCCGACCAAAATGCCCATCCACGTAAACCCATTTCCCACCCATTGTCCCATATCTTTCTTATCCTTTATTGTCCATGAATTTGTTCAAATGCCTTTTTAATGTTGTCAATGTATCCGCCTCAACTACTCTCATTCCATATGCGTAACAGCCTCGTGTTAAAAAAGTTGTTCCTCAGTTTCCATTTTATTCTGTCCCCTCTGACCTTACACTGATGTCCTCTAGTCTGTGATTGCCCAACCCTGGGAAAAAAAAGACTGGGTACATTCACTTTATCCATGCCTGACATGATCTGATAGACTTCAATATGATCCGCCCTCAGTCTCATACAAACAAAAGTAAGAAGTCCTAGCTTGTCCAAACTCTTTCTATAACTCAGACCATTGAAAACTTGGCAACATGTTTGTATTTTTTTTCTGTCGTCTTTCCCAATTAATAACATCCTTTCTACAGCAAAATGAACAAAACTGAACATAATATTCCCAATATGGCCTCACCAGCTCCTTTATAACTGCAACATAACTCCCTAATTTCAGTACTCACTGATATAAACCAATTAAGGTCAGTGTTCCAAAGCTTTCTTCACTGTCTACCTCTGAATCAACTTTCAGAGAAACCATGCACCTGAATCCCAAGGTCCCTCTGTT